>NW_027474449.1:0-42604 GCF_050947335.1 Megachile rotundata
TACTTACTACTCTTATTATTATCAATCTAACTCATATTATTAGCCACATTATGCTTATATGATCGATGGAACGACAATTACTATACTCACTACTCTTAGTATTATCAATCTAACTCATATTATTAGCCATATTATGATTATATGATCGATAGAACGAGAATTACTATACTCACTACTCTTAGTATTATCAATCTAACTCATATTATTAGCCATATTATGCTTATATTATCGATAGAACGACAATTACTCTACTTTTTACACTTATTATTATCAATCTAACTCATATTATTAGCCATATTATGCTTATATGATCGATAGTACGACAATTACTATACTCATTGCTCTTATTATTATCAATCTAACTCATATTATTAACCATATTATGCAGATATGATCGATAGAACTACAATTACTATACTTATTACTCTTATTATTATCAATCCAACTCATATTATTAGCCATATTATGCTTATATGATCGATAGAACGAGAATTACTATACTCACTACCCTTAGTATTATCAATCTAACTCATATTATTAGCCATATTATGCTTATATTATCGATAGAACGACAATTACTATACTTATTACTCTTATTATTATCAATCTAACTCATATTATTTGCCATATTATGGTTAAATGATCGATAGAACGACAATTACTATACTTATTACTCTTATTATTATCAATCTAACTCGTAATATTAGCCATATTATGCTTATATGATCGATAGAACAACAAATACTATACTTACTACTCTTATTATTATCAATCTAACTCATATTATTAGCCATATTATGCTTATATGATCGATAGAACGACAATTAATATACTCACTACTCTTAGTATTATCAATCTAACTCATATTATTAGCCCTATTATGATTATATGATCGATAGAACGAAAATTACTATACTCACTACTCTTAGTATTATCAATCTAACTCATATTATTAGCCATATTATGCTTATATTATCGATAGAACGACAATTACTATACTTATTACTGTTATTATTATCAATCTGACTCCTATTATTAGCCATATTATGCTTATATGATCGATAGAATGAGAATTACTATACTCACTACTCTTAGTATTATCACTCTAACTCATATTATTAGCCATATTATGCTTATATGATCGAGAGAATGACAATTACTATACTTATTACTCTTATTATTATCAATCTAACTCATATTATTAGTCATATTATGCTTATATGATCGATAGAATGAGAATTACTATACTTATTACTCTTATTATTATCAATCTAACTCATATTATTAACCATATTATGCAGATATGATCGATAGAACGACAATTACTATACTTATTACTCTTATTATTATCATTCTAAGTCATATTATTAACCATATTATGCTTATATGATCGATAGAACGACAGTTACTATACTTATTATTCTTAGTTTTATCAACCCAACTCATATTATTCGCCATATTATGCTTAAATGACCGATAGAACGACAATTACTATACTTATTACTCTTATTATTATCAATCTAACTCATATTATTAGCCATATTATGCTTAAATGATCGATAGAACGACAATTACTATACTTATTACTGTTATTATTATCAATCTAACTCCTATTATTAGCCATATTATGCTTATATGATCGATAGAATGAGAATCACTATACTCACTACTCTTAGTATTATCACTCTAACTCATATTATTAGCCTTATTATGCTTATATGATCGATAGAACGAGAATTACTATACTCACTACCCTTAGTATTATCAATCTAACTCATATTATTAGCCATATTATGCTTATATGATCGATAGAACGACAATTACTATACTCACTACTCTTAGTATTTTCAATCTAACTCATATTATTAGCCATATTATTATTATATGATCGATAGAACGAGAATTACTCTACTCACTACTCTTAGTATTATCAATCTAACTCATATTATTAGCCATATTATGCTTATATTATCGATAGAACGACAATTACTATACTTATTACTCTTATTATTATCAATCTAACTCATATTATTAACCATATTATGCAGATATGATCGATAGAACGACAATTACTATACTTATTACTCTTATTATTATCAATCTAACTCATATTATTAGCCATATTATGGTTAAATGATCGATAGAACGACAATTACTATACTCATTACTCTTATTATTATCAATCTAACTCATGCTATTAGCCATATTATGGTTATATGATCGATATAACGACAATTACTATACTTATTACTCTTATTATTATCAATCTAACTCATATAATTAGCCATATTGTGCTTATATGACCGATAGAACGACAATTACTATACTTATTACTCTTATTATTATAAATCTAACTCATATTATTAGCCATATTATGCTTATATGATCGATAGAACGACAATTACTATACTTATTACTCTTACTATTGTGAATCTAACTCATATGATTAGCCATATTATGCTTATATTATCGATAGAACGACAATTACTATACTTATTACTCTTATTATTATCAATCTAACTCATATTATTAGACATATTATGCTTAAATGATCGATAGAACGACAATTACTATACTTATTACTGTTATTATTATGAATCTAACTCATATTATTAACCATATTATGCAGATATGATCGATAGAACTACAATTACTATACTTATTACTCTTATTATTATCAATCCAACTCATATTATTAGCCATATTATGCTTATATGATCGATAGAACGACAAATACTATACTTACTACTCTTATTATTATCAATCTAACTCATATTATTAGCCATATTATGCTTATATGATCGATAGAACGACAATTACTATACTTATTACTCTTATTATTATCAGCCTAACTCATATTATTAGCCATATTAGGCTTATATGATCGATAGAACGACAATTACTATACTCATTACTCTTATTATTATCAATCTAACTCATATTATTAACCATATTATGCAGATATGATCGATAGAACTACAATTACTATACTCATTACTCTTATTATTATCAATCCAACTCATATTATTACCCATATTATGCTGATATGATCGATAGAACGACATTCACTATACTTATTACACTCACTATTATCAATCTAACTCATATTATTAACCATATTATGCAGATATGATCGATAGAACGACAATTACTATACTTATTACTCTTATTATTATCATTCTAACTCATATTATTAACCATATTATGCTTATATGATCGATAGAACGACAGTTACTATACTTATTATTCTTAGTTTTATCAACCCAACTCATATTATTCGCCATATTATGCTTAAATGACCGATAGAACGACAATTACTATACTTATTACTCTTATTATTATCAATCTAACTCATATTATTAGACATATTATGCTTAAATGATCGATAGAACGACAATTACTATACTTATTACTGTTATTATTATGAATCTAACTCATATTATTAACCATATTATGCAGATATGATCGATAGAACTACAATTACTATACTTATTACTCTTATTATTATCAATCCAACTCATATTATTAGCCATATTATGCTTATATGATCGATAGAACGACAAATACTATACTTACTACTCTTATTATTATCAATCTAACTCATATTATTAGCCACATTATGCTTATATGATCGATAGAACGACAATTACTATACTCACTACTCTTAGTATTATCAATCTAACTCATATTATCAGCCATATTATGATTATATGATCGATAGAACGAGAATTACTATACTCACTACTCTTAGTATTATCAATCTAACTCATATTATTAGCCATATTATGCTTATATTATCGATAGAACGACAATTACTCTACTTTTTACACTTATTATTATCAATCTAACTCATATTATTAGCCATATTATGCTTATATGATCGATAGTACGACAATTACTATACTCATTGCTCTTATTATTATCAATCCAACTCATATTATTACCCATATTATGCTGATATGATCGATAGAACGACATTCACTATACTTATTACACTCACTATTATCAATCTAACTCATATTATTAACCATATTATGCAGATATGATCGATAGAACGACAATTACTATACTTATTACTCTTATTATTATCATTCTAACTCATATTATTAACCATATTATGCAGATATCATCGATAGCGCGACATTTACTATACTTATTACTCCTATTATTATCAACCTTACTCATATTATTAGCCATATTATGCTTATATGATCGATAGAACGACAATTACTATACTTATTATTCTTATTTTTATCAACCCAACTAATATTATTCGCCATATTATGCTTAAATGATCGATAGAACGAGAACAAAATTACTATACTTATTACTCTTATTATTATGAATCTTACTCTTATTATTAGCCATATTATGCTTATATGATCGATAGAACTACAATTACTATACTCATTACTCTTATTATTATCAATCCAACTCATATTATTACCCATATTATGCTGATATGATCGATAGAACGACATTCACTATACTTATTACACTCACTATTATCAATCTAACTCATATTATTAACCATATTATGCAGATATGATCGATAGAACGACAATTACTATACTTATTACTCTTATTATTATCATTCTAACTCATATTATTAACCATATTATGCTTATATGATCGATAGAACGACAGTTACTATACTTATTATTCTTAGTTTTATCAACCCAACTCATATTATTCACCATATTATGCTTAAATGACCGATAGAACGACAATTACTATACTTATTACTCTTATTATTATCAATCTAACTCATATTATTAGACATATTATGCTTAAATGATCGATAGAACGACAATTACTATACTTATTACTGTTATTATTATGAATCTAACTCATATTATTAACCATATTCTGCAGATATGATCGATAGAACTACAATTACTATACTTATTACTCTTATTATTATCAATCCAACTCATATTATTAGCCATATTATGCTTATATGATCGATAGAACGACAAATACTATACTTACTACTCTTATTATTATCAATCTAACTCATATTATTAGCCACATTATGCTTATATGATCGATGGAACGACAATTACTATACTCACTACTCTTAGTATTATCAATCTAACTCATATTATTAGCCATATTATGATTATATGATCGATAGAACGAGAATTACTATACTCACTACTCTTAGTATTATCAATCTAACTCATATTATTAGCCATATTATGCTTATATTATCGATAGAACGACAATTACTCTACTTTTTACACTTATTATTATCAATCTAACTCATATTATTAGCCATATTATGCTTATATGATCGATAGTACGACAATTACTATACTCATTGCTCTTATTATTATCAATCTAACTCATATTATTAACCATATTATGCAGATATGATCGATAGAACTACAATTACTATACTTATTACTCTTATTATTATCAATCCAACTCATATTATTAGCCATATTATGCTTATATGATCGATAGAACGAGAATTACTATACTCACTACCCTTAGTATTATCAATCTAACTCATATTATTAGCCATATTATGCTTATATTATCGATAGAACGACAATTACTATACTTATTACTCTTATTATTATCAATCTAACTCATATTATTTGCCATATTATGGTTAAATGATCGATAGAACGACAATTACTATACTTATTACTCTTATTATTATCAATCTAACTCGTAATATTAGCCATATTATGCTTATATGATCGATAGAACAACAAATACTATACTTACTACTCTTATTATTATCAATCTAACTCATATTATTAGCCATATTATGCTTATATGATCGATAGAACGACAATTAATATACTCACTACTCTTAGTATTATCAATCTAACTCATATTATTAGCCCTATTATGATTATATGATCGATAGAACGAAAATTACTATACTCACTACTCTTAGTATTATCAATCTAACTCATATTATTAGCCATATTATGCTTATATTATCGATAGAACGACAATTACTATACTTATTACTGTTATTATTATCAATCTGACTCCTATTATTAGCCATATTATGCTTATATGATCGATAGAATGAGAATTACTATACTCACTACTCTTAGTATTATCACTCTAACTCATATTATTAGCCATATTATGCTTATATGATCGAGAGAATGACAATTACTATACTTATTACTCTTATTATTATCAATCTAACTCATATTATTAGTCATATTATGCTTATATGATCGATAGAATGAGAATTACTATACTTATTACTCTTATTATTATCAATCTAACTCATATTATTAACCATATTATGCAGATATGATCGATAGAACGACAATTACTATACTTATTACTCTTATTATTATCATTCTAAGTCATATTATTAACCATATTATGCTTATATGATCGATAGAACGACAGTTACTATACTTATTATTCTTAGTTTTATCAACCCAACTCATATTATTCGCCATATTATGCTTAAATGACCGATAGAACGACAATTACTATACTTATTACTCTTATTATTATCAATCTAACTCATATTATTAGCCATATTATGCTTAAATGATCGATAGAACGACAATTACTATACTTATTACTGTTATTATTATCAATCTAACTCCTATTATTAGCCATATTATGCTTATATGATCGATAGAATGAGAATCACTATACTCACTACTCTTAGTATTATCACTCTAACTCATATTATTAGCCTTATTATGCTTATATGATCGATAGAACGAGAATTACTATACTCACTACCCTTAGTATTATCAATCTAACTCATATTATTAGCCATATTATGCTTATATGATCGATAGAACGACAATTACTATACTCACTACTCTTAGTATTTTCAATCTAACTCATATTATTAGCCATATTATTATTATATGATCGATAGAACGAGAATTACTCTACTCACTACTCTTAGTATTATCAATCTAACTCATATTATTAGCCATATTATGCTTATATTATCGATAGAACGACAATTACTATACTTATTACTCTTATTATTATCAATCTAACTCATATTATTAACCATATTATGCAGATATGATCGATAGAACGACAATTACTATACTTATTACTCTTATTATTATCAATCTAACTCATATTATTAGCCATATTATGGTTAAATGATCGATAGAACGACAATTACTATACTCATTACTCTTATTATTATCAATCTAACTCATGCTATTAGCCATATTATGGTTATATGATCGATATAACGACAATTACTATACTTATTACTCTTATTATTATCAATCTAACTCATATAATTAGCCATATTGTGCTTATATGACCGATAGAACGACAATTACTATACTTATTACTCTTATTATTATAAATCTAACTCATATTATTAGCCATATTATGCTTATATGATCGATAGAACGACAATTACTATACTTATTACTCTTACTATTGTGAATCTAACTCATATGATTAGCCATATTATGCTTATATTATCGATAGAACGACAATTACTATACTTATTACTCTTATTATTATCAATCTAACTCATATTATTAGACATATTATGCTTAAATGATCGATAGAACGACAATTACTATACTTATTACTGTTATTATTATGAATCTAACTCATATTATTAACCATATTATGCAGATATGATCGATAGAACTACAATTACTATACTTATTACTCTTATTATTATCAATCCAACTCATATTATTAGCCATATTATGCTTATATGATCGATAGAACGACAAATACTATACTTACTACTCTTATTATTATCAATCTAACTCATATTATTAGCCACATTATGCTTATATGATCGATAGAACGACAATTACTATACTCACTACTCTTAGTATTATCAATCTAACTCATATTATTAGCCATATTATGATTATATGATCGATAGAACGAGAATTACTATACTCACTACTCTTAGTATTATCAATCTAACTCATATTATTAGCCATATTATGCTTATATTATCGATAGAACGACAATTACTCTACTTTTTACACTTATTATTATCAATCTAACTCATATTATTAGCCATATTATGCTTATATGATCGATAGTACGACAATTACTATACTCATTGCTCTTATTATTATCAATCCAACTCATATTATTACCCATATTATGCTGATATGATCGATAGAACGACATTCACTATACTTATTACACTCACTATTATCAATCTAACTCATATTATTAACCATATTATGCAGATATGATCGATAGAACGACAATTACTATAGTTATTGCACTTATTATTATCAGCCTAACTCATATTATTAGCCATGTTGTGCTTATATGACCGATAGAACGACAATTACTATACTCATTACTCTTATTATTACCAATCTAACTCATATTATTAACCATATTATGCTAATATGATCGATAGAACGACAATTACTATACTTATTACTCTTATTATTATCAACCTAACTCATATTATTAGCCATATTATGCTTATATGATCGACAGAACGACAATTACTATACTTATTACACTCACTATTATCAATCTAACTCATATTATTAACCATATTATGCACCTATGATCGATAGCACGACAATTACTATACTTATTACTCTTATTATTATCAGCCTAACTCATATCATTAGCCATATTAGGCTTATATGATCGATAGAACGACAATTACTATACTCATTACTCTTATTATTATCAATCTAACTCATATTATTAACCATATTACGCAAATATAATCGATAGAACGACAAGTACTATACTTATTACTCTTATTAATATCAGCCTAACTCATATTATTAGCCATATTATGCTTATATGATCGATAGAACGACAATTACTATACTCATTACTCTTATTATTATCAATCTAACTCATATTATTAACCATATTATGCTAATATGATCGATAGAACGACAATTACTATACATATTACTCTTATTATTATCAGCCTAACTCATATTATTAGCCATATTATGCTTATATGATCGACAGAACGACAATTACTATACATATTACACTCACTGTTATCAATCCAGCTCATATTATTAACCATATTATGCAAATATGATCGATAGCACGACAATTACTATACTTATTACTCTTAATATTATCAGCCTAACTCACATTATTAGCCATATTATGCTTATATGATCGATAGAACGACAATTACTATACTCATTACTCTTATTATTATCAATCTAACTCATATTATTGACCATAATATGCTAATATGATCGATAGAACGACAACTACTATACTTATTACACTCACTATTATCAATCTAACCCATATTATTAACCATATTATGCAGATATGATCGACAGCACGACATTTACTATACTCATTTCTCTTATTATTATCGATCTAACTCATATTATTAACCATGTTATACAGATATGATCGATAGAACTACAATTAGTATACTCATTACTCTTATTATTATCAACCTAACTCATATTATTAACCATATTATGCTAATATGATCGATAGAACGACAATTACTATACTTATTACACTCGCTATTATCAATCTAACTCATATTATTAACCATATTATGCAGCTATGATCGATAGCACGACAATTACTATACTTATTACTCTTATTATTATCAGCCTAACTCATATTATTAGCCATATTATGCTTATATGATCGATAGAACGACAATTACTATACTCATTACTCTTATTATTATCAATCTAACTCATATTATTAACCATATTACGCAAATATGATCGATAGAACGACAATTACTATACTTATTACTCTTATTATTATCAACCTAACTCATATTATTAGCCATATTATGCTTATATGATCGACAGAACGACAATTACTATACTTATTACACTCACTGTTATCAATCCAGCTCATATTATTAACCATATTATGCAAATATGATCGATAGCACGACAATTACTATACTTATTACTCTTAATATTATCAGCCTAACTCATATTATTAGCCATATTATGCTTATATGATCGATAGAACGACAATTACTATACTCATTACTCTTATTATTATCAATCTAACTCATATTTTTAAACATATCATGCAGATATGATTGATAGAACTACAATTACTATACTCATTACTCTTATTGTTATCAATCTATCTCATATTGTTAGCCATATTATGGTTATATGATCGATAGAAAGACAATCACTATACTCATTACTCTTATTATTATCAATCTAACTCATATTATTAGCCATATTATGCTTATATGATCGCTAGAATGACAATTACTATACTTATTACACTCACTATTATCAGTCTAACTCATATTATTAACCATATTATGCAGATATGATCGATAGCACGACAATTACTATACTTATTACTCTTATTATTATCAGCCTAACTCATATTATTAGCCATATTAGGCTTATATGATCGATAGAACGACAATTACTATACTCATTACTCTTATTATTATCAATCTAACTCATATTATTAGCCATATTATGCTTATATGATCGATAGAACGACAATTACTATACTTATTACTCTTATTATTATCAGCCTAACTCATATTATTAGCCATATTAGGCTTATATGATCGATAGAACGACAATTACTATACTCATTACTCTTATTATTATCAATCTAACTCATATTATTAACCATATTATGCAGATATGATCGATAGAACTACAATTACTATACTCATTACTCTTATTATTATCAATCCAACTCATATTATTACCCATATTATGCTGATATGATCGATAGAACGACATTCACTATACTTATTACACTCACTATTATCAATCTAACTCATATTATTAACCATATTATGCAGATATGATCGATAGAACGACAATTACTATACTTATTACTCTTATTATTATCATTCTAACTCATATTATTAACCATATTATGCTTATATGATCGATAGAACGACAGTTACTATACTTATTATTCTTAGTTTTATCAACCCAACTCATATTATTCGCCATATTATGCTTAAATGACCGATAGAACGACAATTACTATACTTATTACTCTTATTATTATCAATCTAACTCATATTATTAGACATATTATGCTTAAATGATCGATAGAACGACAATTACTATACTTATTACTGTTATTATTATGAATCTAACTCATATTATTAACCATATTATGCAGATATGATCGATAGAACTACAATTACTATACTTATTACTCTTATTATTATCAATCCAACTCATATTATTAGCCATATTATGCTTATATGATCGATAGAACGACAAATACTATACTTACTACTCTTATTATTATCAATCTAACTCATATTATTAGCCACATTATGCTTATATGATCGATAGAACGACAATTACTATACTCACTACTCTTAGTATTATCAATCTAACTCATATTATTAGCCATATTATGATTATATGATCGATAGAACGAGAATTACTATACTCACTACTCTTAGTATTATCAATCTAACTCATATTATTAGCCATATTATGCTTATATTATCGATAGAACGACAATTACTCT
The DNA here is from genome assembly GCF_050947335.1 of Megachile rotundata. Classification (NCBI taxonomy): domain Eukaryota; kingdom Metazoa; phylum Arthropoda; class Insecta; order Hymenoptera; family Megachilidae; genus Megachile; species Megachile rotundata. The sequence continues at coordinate 11,461 of NW_027474449.1, forward strand.
ACTTTTTACACTTATTATTATCAATCTAACTCATATTATTAGCCATATTATGCTTATATGATCGATAGTACGACAATTACTATACTCATTGCTCTTATTATTATCAATCCAACTCATATTATTACCCATATTATGCTGATATGATCGATAGAACGACATTCACTATACTTATTACACTCACTATTATCAATCTAACTCATATTATTAACCATATTATGCAGATATGATCGATAGAACGACAATTACTATACTTATTACTCTTATTATTATCATTCTAACTCATATTATTAACCATATTATGCAGATATCATCGATAGCGCGACATTTACTATACTTATTACTCCTATTATTATCAACCTTACTCATATTATTAGCCATATTATGCTTATATGATCGATAGAACGACAATTACTATACTTATTATTCTTATTTTTATCAACCCAACTAATATTATTCGCCATATTATGCTTAAATGATCGATAGAACGACAATTACTATACTTATTACTCTTATTATTATGAATCTTACTCTTATTATTAGCCATATTATGCTTATATGATCGATAGAACTACAATTACTATACTCATTACTCTTATTATTATCAATCCAACTCATATTATTACCCATATTATGCTGATATGATCGATAGAACGACATTCACTATACTTATTACACTCACTATTATCAATCTAACTCATATTATTAACCATATTATGCAGATATGATCGATAGAACGACAATTACTATACTTATTACTCTTATTATTATCATTCTAACTCATATTATTAACCATATTATGCTTATATGATCGATAGAACGACAGTTACTATACTTATTATTCTTAGTTTTATCAACCCAACTCATATTATTCGCCATATTATGCTTAAATGACCGATAGAACGACAATTACTATACTTATTACTCTTATTATTATCAATCTAACTCATATTATTAGACATATTATGCTTAAATGATCGATAGAACGACAATTACTATACTTATTACTGTTATTATTATGAATCTAACTCATATTATTAACCATATTCTGCAGATATGATCGATAGAACTACAATTACTATACTTATTACTCTTATTATTATCAATCCAACTCATATTATTAGCCATATTATGCTTATATGATCGATAGAACGACAAATACTATACTTACTACTCTTATTATTATCAATCTAACTCATATTATTAGCCACATTATGCTTATATGATCGATGGAACGACAATTACTATACTCACTACTCTTAGTATTATCAATCTAACTCATATTATTAGCCATATTATGATTATATGATCGATAGAACGAGAATTACTATACTCACTACTCTTAGTATTATCAATCTAACTCATATTATTAGCCATATTATGCTTATATTATCGATAGAACGACAATTACTCTACTTTTTACACTTATTATTATCAATCTAACTCATATTATTAGCCATATTATGCTTATATGATCGATAGTACGACAATTACTATACTCATTGCTCTTATTATTATCAATCTAACTCATATTATTAGCCATATTATGCTTATATTATCGATAGAACGACAATTACTATACTTATTACTCTTATTATTATCAATCTAACTCATATTATTTGCCATATTATGGTTAAATGATCGATAGAACGACAATTACTATACTTATTACTCTTATTATTATCAATCTAACTCGTAATATTAGCCATATTATGCTTATATGATCGATAGAACAACAAATACTATACTTACTACTCTTATTATTATCAATCTAACTCATATTATTAGCCATATTATGCTTATATGATCGATAGAACGACAATTAATATACTCACTACTCTTATTATTATCAATCTAACTCATATTATTAGCCATATTATGCTTAAATGATCGATAGAACGACAACTACTATACTTATTACTGTTATTATTATGAATCTAACTCATATTATTAACCATATTATGCAGATATGATCGATAGAACTACAATTACTATACTTATTACTCTTATTATTATCAATCCAACTCATATTATTAGCCATATTATGCTTATATGATCGATAGAACGAGAATTACTATACTCACTACCCTTAGTATTATCAATCTAACTCATATTATTAGCCATATTATGCTTATATTATCGATAGAACGACAATTACTATACTTATTACTCTTATTATTATCAATCTAACTCATATTATTTGCCATATTATGGTTAAATGATCGATAGAACGACAATTACTATACTTATTACTCTTATTATTATCAATCTAACTCGTAATATTAGCCATATTATGCTTATATGATCGATAGAACAACAAATACTATACTTACTACTCTTATTATTATCAATCTAACTCATATTATTAGCCATATTATGCTTATATGATCGATAGAACGACAATTAATATACTCACTACTCTTAGTATTATCAATCTAACTCATATTATTAGCCCTATTATGATTATATGATCGATAGAACGAAAATTACTATACTCACTACTCTTAGTATTATCAATCTAACTCATATTATTAGCCATATTATGCTTATATTATCGATAGAACGACAATTACTATACTTATTACTGTTATTATTATCAATCTGACTCCTATTATTAGCCATATTATGCTTATATGATCGATAGAATGAGAATTACTATACTCACTACTCTTAGTATTATCACTCTAACTCATATTATTAGCCATATTATGCTTATATGATCGAGAGAATGACAATTACTATACTTATTACTCTTATTATTATCAATCTAACTCATATTATTAGTCATATTATGCTTATATGATCGATAGAATGAGAATTACTATACTTATTACTCTTATTATTATCAATCTAACTCATATTATTAACCATATTATGCAGATATGATCGATAGAACGACAATTACTATACTTATTACTCTTATTATTATCATTCTAAGTCATATTATTAACCATATTATGCTTATATGATCGATAGAACGACAGTTACTATACTTATTATTCTTAGTTTTATCAACCCAACTCATATTATTCGCCATATTATGCTTAAATGACCGATAGAACGACAATTACTATACTTATTACTCTTATTATTATCAATCTAACTCATATTATTAGCCATATTATGCTTAAATGATCGATAGAACGACAATTACTATACTTATTACTGTTATTATTATCAATCTAACTCCTATTATTAGCCATATTATGCTTATATGATCGATAGAATGAGAATCACTATACTCACTACTCTTAGTATTATCACTCTAACTCATATTATTAGCCTTATTATGCTTATATGATCGATAGAACGAGAATTACTATACTCACTACCCTTAGTATTATCAATCTAACTCATATTATTAGCCATATTATGCTTATATGATCGATAGAACGACAATTACTATACTCACTACTCTTAGTATTTTCAATCTAACTCATATTATTAGCCATATTATTATTATATGATCGATAGAACGAGAATTACTCTACTCACTACTCTTAGTATTATCAATCTAACTCATATTATTAGCCATATTATGCTTATATTATCGATAGAACGACAATTACTATACTTATTACTCTTATTATTATCAATCTAACTCATATTATTAACCATATTATGCAGATATGATCGATAGAACGACAATTACTATACTTATTACTCTTATTATTATCAATCTAACTCATATTATTAGCCATATTATGGTTAAATGATCGATAGAACGACAATTACTATACTCATTACTCTTATTATTATCAATCTAACTCATGCTATTAGCCATATTATGGTTATATGATCGATATAACGACAATTACTATACTTATTACTCTTATTATTATCAATCTAACTCATATAATTAGCCATATTGTGCTTATATGATCGATAGAACGACAATTACTATACTTATTACTCTTACTATTGTGAATCTAACTCATATGATTAGCCATATTATGCTTATATTATCGATAGAACGACAATTACTATACTTATTACTGTTATTATTATCAATCTAACTCCTATTATTAGCCATATTATGCTTATATGATCGATAGAATGAGAATTACTATACTCACTACTCTTAGTATTATCACTCTAACTCATATTATTAGCCTTATTATGCTTATATGATCGATAGAACGACAATTACTGTACTTATTACTCTTATTATTATCAATCTAACTCATATTATTAGCCATATTATGCTTATATGATCGATAGAACGAGAATTACTATACTCACTACCCTTAGTATTATCAATCTAACTCATTATTAGCCATATTATGCTTATATGATCGATAGAACGACAATTACTATACTCACTACTCTTAGTATTTTCAATCTAACTCATATTATTAGCCATATTATTATTATATGATCGATAGAACGAGAATTACTCTACTCACTACTCTTAGTATTATCAATCTAACTCATATTATTAGCCATATTATGCTTATATTATCGATAGAACGACAATTACTATACTTATTACTGTTATTATTATCAATCTGACACATATTATTAGCCATATTATGCTTAAATGACCGATAGAACGACAATTACTATACTTATTACTCTTATTATTATCATTCTAACTCATATTATTAACCATATTATGCTTATATGATCGATAGAACGACAGTTACTATACTTATTATTCTTAGTTTTATCAACCCAACTCATATTATTAACCATATTATGCTTAAATGACCGATAGAACGACAATTACTATACTTATTACTCTTATTATTATCATTCTAAGTCATATTATTAACCATATTATGCTTATATGATCGATAGAACGACAGTTACTATACTTATTATTCTTAGTTTTATCAACCCAACTCATATTATTCGCCATATTATGCTTAAATGACCGATAGAACGACAATTACTATACTTATTACTCTTATTATTATCAATCCAACTCATATTATTAGCCATATTATGGTTAAATGATCGATAGAACGACAATTACTATACTCATTACTCTTATTATTATCAATCTAACTCATGCTATTAGCCATATTATGGTTATATGATCGATATAACGACAATTACTATACTTATTACTCTTATTATTATCAATCTAACTCATATTATTAGCCATGTTGTGCTTATATGACCGATAGAACGACAATTACTATACTCATTACTCTTATTATTATCAATCCAACTCATATTATTAACCATATTATGCTTATATGATCGATAGAACGACAATTACTATACTCATTACTCTTATTATTATCAATCTAACTCATATTATTAACCATATTACGCAAATATGATCGATAGAACGACAAGTACTATACTTATTGCTCTTATTAATATCAGCCTAACTCATATTATTAGCCATATTATGCTTATATGATCGATAGAACGACAATTACTATACTCATTACTCTTATTATTATCAATCTAACTCATATTTTTAAACATATCATGCAGATATGATTGATAGAACTACAATTACTATACTCATTACTCTTATTGTTATCAATCTATCTCATATTGTTAGCCATATTATGGTTATATGATCGATAGAAAGACAATCACTATACTCATTACTCTTATTATTATCAATCTAACTCATATTATTAGCCATATTATGCTTATATGATCGCTAGAATGACAATTACTATACTTATTACACTCACTATTATCAGTCTAACTCATATTATTAACCATATTATGCAGATATGATCGATAGCACGACAATTACTATACTTATTACTCTTATTATTATCAGCCTAACTCATATTATTAGCCATATTAGGCTTATATGATCGATAGAACGACAATTACTATACTCATTACTCTTATTATTATCAATCTAACTCATATTATTAGCCATATTATGCTTATATGATCGATAGAACGACAATTACTATACTTATTACTCTTATTATTATCAGCCTAACTCATATTATTAGCCATATTAGGCTTATATGATCGATAGAACGACAATTACTATACTCATTACTCTTATTATTATCAATCTAACTCATATTATTAACCATATTATGCAGATATGATCGATAGAACTACAATTACTATACTCATTACTCTTACTATTATCAATCCAACTCATATTATTACCCATATTATGCTGATATGATCGATAGAACGACATTCACTATACTTATTACACTCACTATTATCAATCTAACTCATATTATTAACCATATTATGCAGATATGATCGATAGAACGACAATTACTATACTTATTACTCTTATTATTATCATTCTAACTCATATTATTAACCATATTATGCTTATATGATCGATAGAACGACAGTTACTATACTTATTATTCTTAGTTTTATCAACCCAACTCATATTATTCGCCATATTATGCTTAAATGACCGATAGAACGACAATTACTATACTTATTACTCTTATTATTATCAATCTAACTCATATTATTAGACATATTATGCTTAAATGATCGATAGAACGACAATTACTATACTTATTACTGTTATTATTATGAATCTAACTCATATTATTAACCATATTATGCAGATATGATCGATAGAACTACAATTACTATACTTATTACTCTTATTATTATCAATCCAACTCATATTATTAGCCATATTATGCTTATATGATCGATAGAACGACAAATACTATACTTACTACTCTTATTATTATCAATCTAACTCATATTATTAGCCACATTATGCTTATATGATCGATAGAACGACAATTACTATACTCACTACTCTTAGTATTATCAATCTAACTCATATTATTAGCCATATTATGATTATATGATCGATAGAACGAGAATTACTATACTCACTACTCTTAGTATTATCAATCTAACTCATATTATTAGCCATATTATGCTTATGTTATCGATAGAACGACAATTACTCTACTTTTTACACTTATTATTATCAATCTAACTCATATTATTAGCCATATTATGCTTATATGATCGATAGTACGACAATTACTATACTCATTGCTCTTATTATTATCAATCCAACTCATATTATTACCCATATTATGCTGATATGATCGATAGAACGACATTCACTATACTTATTACACTCACTATTATCAATCTAACTCATATTATTAACCATATTATGCAGATATGATCGATAGAACGACAATTACTATACTTATTACTCTTATTATTATCATTCTAACTCATATTATTAACCATATTATGCAGATATCATCGATAGCGCGACATTTACTATACTTATTACTCCTATTATTATCAACCTTACTCATATTATTAGCCATATTATGCTTATATGATCGATAGAACGACAATTACTATACTTATTATTCTTATTTTTATCAACCCAACTAATATTATTCGCCATATTATGCTTAAATGATCGATAGAACGACAATTACTATACTTATTACTCTTATTATTATGAATCTTACTCTTATTATTAGCCATATTATGCTTATATGATCGATAGAACTACAATTACTATACTCATTACTCTTATTATTATCAATCCAACTCATATTATTACCCATATTATGCTGATATGATCGATAGAACGACATTCACTATACTTATTACACTCACTATTATCAATCTAACTCATATTATTAACCATATTATGCAGATATGATCGATAGAACGACAATTACTATACTTATTACTCTTATTATTATCATTCTAACTCATATTATTAACCATATTATGCTTATATGATCGATAGAACGACAGTTACTATACTTATTATTCTTAGTTTTATCAACCCAACTCATATTATTCGCCATATTATGCTTAAATGACCGATAGAACGACAATTACTATACTTATTACTCTTATTATTATCAATCTAACTCATATTATTAGACATATTATGCTTAAATGATCGATAGAACGACAATTACTATACTTATTACTGTTATTATTATGAATCTAACTCATATTATTAACCATATTCTGCAGATATGATCGATAGAACTACAATTACTATACTTATTACTCTTATTATTATCAATCCAACTCATATTATTAGCCATATTATGCTTATATGATCGATAGAACGACAAATACTATACTTACTACTCTTATTATTATCAATCTAACTCATATTATTAGCCACATTATGCTTATATGATCGATGGAACGACAATTACTATACTCACTACTCTTAGTATTATCAATCTAACTCATATTATTAGCCATATTATGATTATATGATCGATAGAACGAGAATTACTATACTCACTACTCTTAGTATTATCAATCTAACTCATATTATTAGCCATATTATGCTTATATTATCGATAGAACGACAATTACTCTACTTTTTACACTTATTATTATCAATCTAACTCATATTATTAGCCATATTATGCTTATATGATCGATAGTACGACAATTACTATACTCATTGCTCTTATTATTATCAATCTAACTCATATTATTAGCCATATTATGCTTATATTATCGATAGAACGACAATTACTATACTTATTACTCTTATTATTATCAATCTAACTCATATTATTTGCCATATTATGGTTAAATGATCGATAGAACGACAATTACTATACTTATTACTCTTATTATTATCAATCTAACTCGTAATATTAGCCATATTATGCTTATATGATCGATAGAACAACAAATACTATACTTACTACTCTTATTATTATCAATCTAACTCATATTATTAGCCATATTATGCTTATATGATCGATAGAACGACAATTAATATACTCACTACTCTTATTATTATCAATCTAACTCATATTATTAGCCATATTATGCTTAAATGATCGATAGAACGACAACTACTATACTTATTACTGTTATTATTATGAATCTAACTCATATTATTAACCATATTATGCAGATATGATCGATAGAACTACAATTACTATACTTATTACTCTTATTATTATCAATCCAACTCATATTATTAGCCATATTATGCTTATATGATCGATAGAACGAGAATTACTATACTCACTACCCTTAGTATTATCAATCTAACTCATATTATTAGCCATATTATGCTTATATTATCGATAGAACGACAATTACTATACTTATTACTCTTATTATTATCAATCTAACTCATATTATTTGCCATATTATGGTTAAATGATCGATAGAACGACAATTACTATACTTATTACTCTTATTATTATCAATCTAACTCGTAATATTAGCCATATTATGCTTATATGATCGATAGAACAACAAATACTATACTTACTACTCTTATTATTATCAATCTAACTCATATTATTAGCCATATTATGCTTATATGATCGATAGAACGACAATTAATATACTCACTACTCTTAGTATTATCAATCTAACTCATATTATTAGCCCTATTATGATTATATGATCGATAGAACGAAAATTACTATACTCACTACTCTTAGTATTATCAATCTAACTCATATTATTAGCCATATTATGCTTATATTATCGATAGAACGACAATTACTATACTTATTACTGTTATTATTATCAATCTGACTCCTATTATTAGCCATATTATGCTTATATGATCGATAGAATGAGAATTACTATACTCACTACTCTTAGTATTATCACTCTAACTCATATTATTAGCCATATTATGCTTATATGATCGAGAGAATGACAATTACTATACTTATTACTCTTATTATTATCAATCTAACTCATATTATTAGTCATATTATGCTTATATGATCGATAGAATGAGAATTACTATACTTATTACTCTTATTATTATCAATCTAACTCATATTATTAACCATATTATGCAGATATGATCGATAGAACGACAATTACTATACTTATTACTCTTATTATTATCATTCTAAGTCATATTATTAACCATATTATGCTTATATGATCGATAGAACGACAGTTACTATACTTATTATTCTTAGTTTTATCAACCCAACTCATATTATTCGCCATATTATGCTTAAATGACCGATAGAACGACAATTACTATACTTATTACTCTTATTATTATCAATCTAACTCATATTATTAGCCATATTATGCTTAAATGATCGATAGAACGACAATTACTATACTTATTACTGCTATTATTATCAATCTAACTCCTATTATTAGCCATATTATGCTTATATGATCGATAGAATGAGAATCACTATACTCACTACTCTTAGTATTATCACTCTAACTCATATTATTAGCCTTATTATGCTTATATGATCGATAGAACGAGAATTACTATACTCACTACCCTTAGTATTATCAATCTAACTCATATTATTAGCCATATTATGCTTATATGATCGATAGAACGACAATTACTATACTCACTACTCTTAGTATCTTCAATCTAACTCATATTATTAGCCATATTATTATTATATGATCGATAGAACGAGAATTACTATACTCACTACCCTTAGTATTATCAATCTAACTCATATTATTAGCCATATTATGCTTATATTATCGATAGAACGACAATTACTATACTTATTACTCTTATTATTATCAATCTAACTCATATTATTAGCCATATTATGGTTAAATGATCGATAGAACGACAATTACTATACTCATTACTCTTATTATTATCAATCTAACTCATGCTATTAGCCATATTATGGTTATATGATCGATATAACGACAATTACTATACTTATTACTCTTATTATTATCAATCTAACTCATATAATTAGCCATATTGTGCTTATATGATCGATAGAACGACAATTACTATACTTATTACTCTTATTATTATAAATCTAACTCATATTATTAGCCATATTATGCTTATATGATCGATAGAACGACAATTACTATACTTATTACTCTTACTATTGTGAATCTAACTCATATGATTAGCCATATTATGCTTATATTATCGATAGAACGACAATTACTATACTTATTACTGTTATTATTATCAATCTAACTCCTATTATTAGCCATATTATGCTTATATGATCGATAGAATGAGAATTACTATACTCACTACTCTTAGTATTATCACTCTAACTCATATTATTAGCCTTATTATGCTTATATGATCGATAGAACGACAATTACTGTACTTATTACTCTTATTTTTATCAATCTAACTTATATTATTAGCCATATTATGCTTATATGATCGATAGAACGAGAATTACTATACTCACTACCCTTAGTATTATCAATCTAACTCATATTATTAGCCATATTATGCTTATATGATCGATAGAACGACAATTACTATACTCACTCCTCTTAGTATTTTCAATCTAACTCATACTATTAGCCATATTATTATTATATGATCGATAGAACGAGAATTACTCTACTCACTACTCTTAGTGTTATCAATCTAACTCATATTATTAGCCATATTATGCTTATATTATCGATAGAACGACAATTACTATACTTATTACTGTTATTGTTATCAATCTGACACATATTATTAGCCATATTATGCTTAAGTGACCGATAGAACGACAATTACTATACTTATTACTCTTATTATTATCAATCTAACTCATATTATTAAGCATATTATGCTTATATGATCGATAGAACGACAGTTACTATACTTATTATTCTTAGTTTTATCAACCCAACTCATATTATTCGCCATATTATGCTTAAATGACCGATAGAACGACAATTACTATACTTATTACTCTTATTATTATCAATCAAACTCATATTATTAGCCATATTATGCTTAAATGATCGATGGAACGACAATTACTATACTTATTACTGTTATTATTATGAATCTAACTCATATTATTAACCATATTATGCAGATATGATCGATAGAACTACAATTACTATACTCATTACTCTTATTATGATCTATCTAACTCATATTATTAGCCATATTATGCTTATATGATCGATAGAATGAGAATTACTATACTCACTACTCTTAGTATTATCAATCTAACTCATATTATTAGCCACATTATGCTTATATGATCGATAGAACGACAATTACTATACTTATTACTCTTATTATTATCAATCTAACTCCTATTATTAGCCATATTATGCTTATATGATCGATAGAATGAGAATTACTATACTCACTACTCTTAGTATTATCACTCTAACTCATATTATTAGCCATATTATGCTTATATGATCGAGAGAACGACAATTACTATACTTATTACTCTTATTATTATCAATCTAACTCATATTATTAGTCATATTATGCTTATATGATCGATAGAATGAGAATTACTATACTCACTACTCTTAGTATTAACACTCTAACTCACATTATTAGCCTTATTATGCTTATATGATCGATAGAACGACAATTACTGTACTTATTACTCTTATTATTATCAATCTAACTCATATTATTAGCCATATTATGCTTATATGATCGATAGAACGAGAATTACTATACTCACTACCCTTAGTATTATCAATCTAACTCATTATTAGCCATATTATGCTTATATGATCGATAGAACGACAATTACTATACTCACTACTCTTAGTATTTTCAATCTAACTCATATTATTAGCCATATTATTATTATATGATCGATAGAACGAGAATTACTCTACTCACTACTCTTAGTATTATCAATCTAACTCATATTATTAGCCATATTATGCTTATATTATCGATAGAACGACAATTACTATACTTATTACTGTTATTATTATCAATCTGACACATATTATTAGCCATATTATGCTTAAATGACCGATAGAACGACAATTACTATACTTATTACTCTTATTATTATCAATCTAACTCATATTATTAGCCATATTATGCTGATATGATCGATAGAACGACAAATACTATACTTATTACTCTTATTATTATCATTCTAACTCATACTATTAACCATATTATGCAGATATGATCGATAGAACGACAATTACTATACTTATTACTCTTATTATTATCATTCTAACTCATATTATTAACCATATTATGCTTATATGATCGATAGAACGACAGTTACTATACTTATTATTCTTAGTTTTATCAACCCAACTCATATTATTAACCATATTATGCTTAAATGACCGATAGAACGACAATTACTATACTTATTACTCTTATTATTATCATTCTAAGTCATATTATTAACCATATTATGCTTATATGATCGATAGAACGACAGTTACTATACTTATTATTCTTAGTTTTATCAACCCAACTCATATTATTCGCCATATTATGCTTAAATGACCGATAGAACGACAATTACTATACTTATTACTCTTATTATTATCAATCCAACTCATATTATTAGCCATATTATGGTTAAATGATCGATAGAACGACAATTACTATACTCATTACTCTTATTATTATCAATCTAACTCATGCTATTAGCCATATTATGGTTATATGATCGATATAACGACAATTACTATACTTATTACTCTTATTATTATCAATCTAACTCATATTATTAGCCATGTTGTGCTTATATGACCGATAGAACGACAATTACTATACTCATTACTCTTATTATTATCAATCCAACTCATATTATTAACCATATTATGCTTATATGATCGATAGAACGACAATTACTATACTCATTACTCTTATTATTATCAATCTAACTCATATTATTAACCATATTACGCAAATATGATCGATAGAACGACAAGTACTATACTTATTGCTCTTATTAATATCAGCCTAACTCATATTATTAGCCATATTATGCTTATATGATCGATAGAACGACAATTACTATACTCATTACTCTTATTATTATCAATCTAACTCATATTATTAACCATATTATGCTAATATGATCGATAGAACGACAACTACTATACTTATTACACTCACTATTATCAATCTAACCCATATTATTAACCATATTATGCAGATACGATCGACAGCACGACATTTACTATACTCATTTCTCCTATTATTATCGATCTAACTCATATTATTAACCATGTTATGCAGATATGATCGATAGAACTACAATTAGTATACTCATTACTCTTATTATTATCAACCTAACTCATATTATTAACCATATTATGCTAATATGATCGATAGAACGACAACTACTATACTTATTACACTCACTATTATCAATCTAACCCATATTATTAACCATATTATGCAGATATGATCGACAGCACTACATTCACTATACTCATTTCTCTTATTATTATCGATCTAACTCATATTATTAACCACGTTATGCAGGTATGATCGATAGCAGGACATTTACCATACTTATTACTCTTATTATTATCAATCTAACTCATATTATTAACAATATTATGCAGATATGATCGATAGAACTACAATTAGCATACTCATTACTCTTATTATTATCAATCTAACTCATATTATTAGCGATATTATGCTTATATGATCGATAGAACGACAATTACTATACTCACTACTCTTAGTATTATCACTCTAACTCATATTATTAGCCATATTATGCTTATATGATCGAGAGAACGACAATTACTATACTTATTACTCTTATTATTATCAATCTAACTCATATTATTAGTCATATTATGCTTATATGATCGATAGAATGAGAATTACTATACTCACTACTCTTAGTATTATCACTCTAACTCACATTATTAGCCTTATTATGCTTATATGATCGATAGAACGACAATTACTGTACTTATTACTCTTATTATTATCAATCTAACTCATATTATTAGCCATATTATGCTTATATGATCGATAGAACGAGAATTACTATACTCACTACCCTTAGTATTATCAATCTAACTCATTATTAGCCATATTATGCTTATATGATCGATAGAACGACAATTACTATACTCACTACTCTTAGTATTTTCAATCTAACTCATATTATTAGCCATATTATTATTATATGATCGATAGAACGAGAATTACTCTACTCACTACTCTTAGTATTATCAATCTAACTCATATTATTAGCCATATTATGCTTATATTATCGATAGAACGACAATTACTATACTTATTACTGTTATTATTATCAATCTGACACATATTATTAGCCATATTATGCTTAAATGACCGATAGAACGACAATTACTATACTTATTACTCTTATTATTATCAATCTAACTCATATTATTAGCCATATTATGCTTATATGATCGATAGAACGACAAATACTATACTTATTACTCTTATTATTATCATTCTAACTCATACTATTAACCATATTATGCAGATATGATCGATAGAACGACAATTACTATACTTATTACTCTTATTATTATCATTCTAACTCATATTATTAACCATATTATGCTTATATGATCGATAGAACGACAGTTACTATACTTATTATTCTTAGTTTTATCAACCCAACTCATATTATTCGCCATATTATGCTTAAATGACCGATAGAACGACAATTACTATACTTATTACTCTTATTATTATCAATCCAACTCATATTATTAGCCATATTATGGTTAAATGATCGATAGAACGACAATTACTATACTCATTACTCTTATTATTATCAATCTAACTCATGCTATTAGCCATATTATGGTTATATGATCGATATAACGACAATTACTATACTTATTACTCTTATTATTATCAATCTAACTCATATTATTAGCCATGTTGTGCTTATATGACCGATAGAACGACAATTACTATACTCATTACTCTTATTATTATCAATCCAACTCATATTATTAACCATATTATGCTTATATGATCGATAGAACGACAATTACTATACTCATTACTCTTATTATTATCAATCTAACTCATATTATTAACCATATTACGCAAATATGATCGATAGAACGACAAGTACTATACTTATTGCTCTTATTAATATCAGCCTAACTCATATTATTAGCCATATTATGCTTATATGATCGATAGAACGACAATTACTATACTCATTACTCTTATTATTATCAATCTAACTCATATTATTAACCATATTATGCTAATATGATCGATAGAACGACAACTACTATACTTATTACACTCACTATTATCAATCTAACCCATATTATTAACCATATTATGCAGATACGATCGACAGCACGACATTTACTATACTCATTTCTCCTATTATTATCGATCTAACTCATATTATTAACCATGTTATGCAGATATGATCGATAGAACTACAATTAGTATACTCATTACTCTTATTATTATCAACCTAACTCATATTATTAACCATATTATGCTAATATGATCGATAGAACGACAACTACTATACTTATTACACTCACTATTATCAATCTAACCCATATTATTAACCATATTATGCAGATATGATCGACAGCACTACATTCACTATACTCATTTCTCTTATTATTATCGATCTAACTCATATTATTAACCACGTTATGCAGGTATGATCGATAGCAGGACATTTACCATACTTATTACTCTTATTATTATCAATCTAACTCATATTATAAACAATATTATGCAGATATGATCGATAGAACTACAATTAGCATACTCATTACTCTTATTATTATCAATCTAACTCATATTATTAGCCATATTATGCTTATATGATCGATAGAACGACAATTACTATACTTATTACTCTTATTATTATCAACCTAACTCATATTATTAGCCATATTATGCTTATATGATCGACAGAACGACAATTACTATACTTATTACACTCACTGTTATCAATCTAACTCATACTATTAACCATATTATGCAAATATGATCGATAGAACGACAATTACTATACTTATTACTCTTATTATTATCAGCCTAACTCATATTATTAGCCATATTATGCTTATATGATCGATAGAACGACAATTACTATACTCATTACTCTTATTATTATCAATCTAACTCATATTATTAGCCATATTATGCTTATATGATCGACAGAACGACAATTACTATACATATTACACACACTATTATCAGTCTAACTCATATTATTAACCATATTATGCAGATATGATCGACAGAACAACAATTGCTATACTTATTACACTCACTGTTATCAATCTAGCTCATATTATTAACCATATTATGCAGATATGATCGATAGCGCGACATTTACTATACTTATTACTCCTATTATTATCAACCTTACTCATATTATTAGCCATATTATGCTTATATGATCGATAGAACGACAATTACTATACTTATTGTTCTTATTTTTATCAAGCCAACTAATATTATTCGCCATATTATGCTTAAATGATCGATAGAACGACAATTACTATACTTATTACTCTTATTATTATGAATCTTACTCATATTATTAGCCATATTATGCTTATATGATCGATAGAACTACAATTACTATACTCATTACTCTTATTATTATCAATCCAACTCATATTATTACCCATATTATGCTGATATGATCGATAGAACGACATTCACTATACTTATTACACTCACTATTATCAATCTAACTCATATTATTAACCATATTATGCAGATATGATCGATAGAACGACAATTACTATACTTATTACTCTTATTATTATCATTCTAACTCATATTATTAACCATATTATGCTTATATGATCGATAGAACGACAGTTACTATACTTATTATTCTTAGTTTTATCAACCCAACTCATATTATTAACCATATTATGATTATATGATCGATAGAACGAGAATTACTATACTCACTACTCTTAGTATTATCAATCTAACTCATATTATTAGCCATATTATGCTTATATTATCGATAGAACGACAATTACTCTACTTTTTACACTTATTATTATCAATCTAACTCATATTATTAGCCATATTATGCTTATATGATCGATAGTACGACAATTACTATACTCATTGCTCTTATTATTATCAATCTAACTCATATTATTAGCCATATTATGCTTATATGATCGATAGAACGACAATTACTATACTTATTACTCTTATTATTATGAATCTAACTCATATTATTAGCCATATTATGCTTATATTATCGATAGAACGACAATTACTATACTTATTGCAGTTATTATTATCAATCTAACGCATATTATTAGCCATATTATGCTTATATGATCGATAGAATGAGAATTACTATACTCACTACTCTTAGTATTATCACTCTAACTCATATTATTAGCCATATTATGCTTATATGATCGAGAGAGCGACAATTACTATACTTATTACTCTTATTATTATCAATCTAACTCATATTATTAGTCATATTATGCTTATATGATCGATAGAATGAGAATTACTATACTCACTACTCTTATTATTATCACTCTAACTCATATTATTAGCCTTATTATGCCTATATGATCGATAGAACGACAATTACTGTACTTATTACTCTTATTATTATCAATCTAACTCATATTATTAGCCATATTATGGTTATATTATCGATAGAACGACAATTACTATACTTATTACTGTTATTATTATGAATCTAACTCATATTATTAACCATATTATGCAGATATGATCGATAGGACTACAATTACTATACTCATTACTCTTATTATTATCAATCTAACTCATATTATTAGCCATATTATGCTTCAATGGTCGATAGAACTACAATTACTATACTCATTACTCTTATTATTATCAATCTAACTCATATTATTAGCCATATTATGCTTATATGATCGATAGAACGAGAATTACTGTACTCACTACTCTTAGTATTATCAATCTAACTCATATTATTAGCCATATTATGCTTATATTATCGATAGAACGACAATTACTGTACTTATTACTGCTATTATTATCAATCTAACTCATATTATTAGCCATATTATGCTTATGTGATCGATGGAATGAGAATTACTGTACTCACTACTCTTAGTATTATCACTCTAACTCATATTATTAGCCATATTATGCTTATATGATCGAGAGAACGACAATTACTATACTTATTACTCTTATTATTATCAATCTAACTCATATTATTAGCCATATTATGCTTATATGATCGATAGAACGACAATTACTATACTTATTACTCTTATTATTATGAATCTAACTCATATTATTAGCCATATTATGCTTATATGATCGATAGAACGACAATTACTGTACTTATTCCTCTTATTATTATCAATCTAACTCATATTATTAGCCATATTATGGTTATATTATCGATAGAACGACAATTACTATACTTATTACTGTTATTATTATGAATCTAACTCATATTATTAACCATATTATGCAGATATGATCGATAGGACTACAATTACTATACTCATTACTCTTATTATTATCAATCTAACTCATATTATTAGCCATATTATGCTTCAATGATCGATAGAACTACAATTACTATACTCATTACTCTTATTATTATCAATCTAACTCATATTATTAGCCATATTATGCTTATATGATCGATAGAACGACAAATACTATACTTATTACTCTTATTATTATCAATCTAACTCATATTATTAACCATATTATGCAGATATGATCGATACAACGACAATTACTATACTTATTACTCTTGTTATTATCATTCTAACTCATATTATTAACCATATTATGCTTATATGATCGATAGAACGACAGTTACTATACTTATTATTCTTAGTTTTATCAACCCAACTCATATTATTAACCATATTATGCTTAAATGACCGATAGAACGACAATTACTATACTTATTACTCTTATTATTATCATTCTAAGTCATATTATTAACCATATTATGCTTATATGATCGATAGAACGACAGTTACTATATTTATTATTCTTAGTTTTATCAACCCAACTCATATTATTCGCCATATTATGCTTAAATGACCGACAGAACGACAATTACTATACTTATTACTCTTATTATTATCAATCTAACTCATATTATTAGCCATATTATGGCTAAATGATCGATAGAACGACAATTACTATACTCATTACTCTTATTATTATCAATCTAACTCATGCTATTAGCCATATTATGGTTATATGATCGATATAACGACAATTACTATACTTATTACTCTTATTATTATAAATCTAACTCATATTATTAGCCATATTATGCTTATATGATCGATAGAACGACAATTACTATACTTGATACTCTTATTATTGTGAATCTAACTCATATGATTAGCCATATTATGCTTATATTATCGATAGAACGACAATTACTATACTTATTACTGTTATTATTATCAATCTAACTCCTATTATTAGCCATATTATGCTTATATGATCGATAGAATGAGAATCACTATACTCACTACTCTTAGTATTATCACTCTAACTCATATGATTAGCCTTATTATGCTTATATGATCGATAGAACGAGAATTACTATACTCACTACCCTTAGTATTATCAATCTAACTCATATTATTAGCCATATTATGCTTATATGATCGATAGAACGACAATTACTATACTCACTACTCTTAGTATTTTCAATCTAACTCATATTATTAGCCATATTATTATTATATGATCGATAGAACGAGAATTACTCTACTCACTACTCTTAGTATTATCAATCTAACTCATATTATTAGCCATATTATGCTTATATTATCGATAGAACGACAATTACTATACTTATTACTCTTATTATTATCAATCTAACTCATATTATTAACCATATTATGCAGATATGATCGATAGAACGACAATTACTATACTTATTACTCTTATTATTATCATTCTAACTCATATTATTAACCATATTATGCTTGTATGATCGATAGAACGACAGTTACTATACTTATTATTCTTAGTTTTATCAACCCAACTCATATTATTAACCATATTATGCTTAAATGACCGTTAGAACGACAATTACTATACTTACTACTCTTATTATTATCATTCTAAGTCATATTATTAACCATATTATGCTTATATGATCGATAGAACGACAGTTACTATACTTATTATTCTTAGTTTTATCAACCCAACTCATATTATTCGCCATATTATGCTTAAATGACCGATAGAACGACAATTACTATACTTATTACTCTTACTATTGTGAATCTAACTCATATGATTAGCCATATTATGCTTATATTATCGATAGAACGACAATTACTATACTTATTACTGTTATTATTTTTAATCTAACTCCTATTATTAGCCATATTATGCTTATATGATCGATAGAATGAGAATTACTATACTCACTACTCTTAGTATTATCACTCTAACTCATATTATTAGCCTTATTATGCTTATATGATCGATAGAACGACAATTGCTGTACTTATTACTCTTATTATTATCAATCTAACTCATATTATTAGCCATATTATGCTTATATGATCGATAGAACGAGAATTACTATACTCACTACCCTTAGTATTATCAATCTAACTCATATTATTAGCCATATTATGCTTATATGATCGATAGAACGACAATTACTATACTCACTCCTCTTAGTATTTTCAATCTAACTCATATTATTAGCCATATTATTATTATATGATCGATAGAACGAGAATTACTCTACTCACTACTCTTAGTATTATCAATCTAACTCATATTATTAGCCATATTATGCTTATATTATCGATAGAACGACAATTACTATACTTATTACTGTTATTATTATCAATCTGACACATATTATTAGCCATATTATGCTTAAATGACCGATAGAACGACAATTACTATACTTATTGCTCTTATTATTATCAATCTAACTCATATTATTAAGCATATTATGCTTATATGATCGATAGAACGACAGTTACTATACTTATTATTCTTAGTTTTATCAACCCAACTCATATTATTCGCCATATTATGCTTAAATGACCGATAGAACGACAATTACTATACTTATTACTCTTATTATTATCAATCTAACTCATATTATTAGCCATATTATGCTTAAATGATCGATGGAACGACAATTACTATACTTATTACTGTTATTATTATGAATCTAACTCATATTATTAACCATATTATGCAGATATGATCGATAGAACTACAATTACTATACTCATTACTCTTATTATGATCTATCTAACTCATATTATTAGCCATATTATGCTTATATGATCGATAGAATGAGAATTACTGTACTCACTACTCTTAGTATTATCACTCTAACTCACATTATTAGCCTTATTATGCTTATATGATCGATAGAACGACAATTACTATACTTATTACTCTTATTATTATAAATCTAACTCATATTATTAGCCATATTATGCTTATATGATCGATAGAACGAGAATTACTATACTCACTACCCTTAGTATTATCAATCTAACTCATATTATTAACCATATTATGCTTATATGATCGATAGAACGACAGTTACTATACTTATTATTCTTAGTTTTATCAACCCAACTCATATTATTAACCATATTATGCTTAAATGACCGATAGAACGACAATTACTATACTTATTACTCTTATTATTATCATTCTAAGTCATATTATTAACCATATTATGCTTATATGATCGATAGCATGACAGTTACTATACTTATTATTCTTAGTTTTATCAACCCAACTCATATTATTCGCCATATTATGCGTAAATGACCGATAGAACGACAATTACTATACTTATTACTCTTATTATTATCAATCTAACTCATATTATTAGCCATATTATGGTTAAATGATCGATAGAACGACAATTACTATACTCATTACTCTTATTATTATCAATCTAACTCATGCTATTAGCCATATTATGGTTATATGATCGATATAACGACAATTACTATACTTATTACTCTTATTATTATCAATCTAACTCATATTATTAGCCATATTGTGCTTATATGATCGATAGAACGACAATTACTATACTTATTACTCTTATTATTATAAATCTAACTCATATTATTAGCCATATTATGCTTATATGATCGATAGAACGACAATTACTATACTTATTACTCTTATTATTGTGAATCTAACTCATATGATTAGCCATATTATGCTTATATTATCGATAGAACGACAATTACTATACTTATTACTGTTATTATTATCAATCTAACTCCTATTATTAGCCAAATTATGCTTATATGATCGATAGAATGAGAATCACTATACTCACTACTCTTAGTATTATCACTCTAACTCATATTATTAGCCTTATTATGCTTATATGATCGATAGAACGAGAATTACTATACTCACTACCCTTAGTATTATCAATCTAACTCATATTATTAGCCATATTATGCTTATATGATCGATAGAACGACAATTACTATACTCACTACTCTTAGTATTTTCAATCTAACTCATATTATTAGCCATATTATTATTATATGATCGATAGAACGAGAATTACTCTACTCACTACTCTTAGTATTATCAATCTAACTCATATTATTAGCCATATTATGCTTATATTATCGATAGAACGACAATTACTATACTTATTACTCTTATTATTATCAATCTAACTCATGCTATTAGCCATATTATGGTTATATGATCGATATAACGACAATTACTATACTTATTACTCTTATTATTATCAATCTAACTCATATTATTAGCCATATTGTGCTTATATGATCGATAGAACGAGAATTACTATACTCACTACCCTTAGTATTATCAATCTAACTCATATTATTAGCCATATTATGCTTATATGATCGATAGAACGACAATTACTATACTCACTACTCTTAGTATTTTCAGTCTAACTCATATTATTAGCCATATTATTATTATATGATCGATAGAACGAGAATTACTCTACTCACTACTCTTAGTATTATCAATCTAACTCATATTATTAGCCATATTATGCTTACATTATCGATAGAACGACAATTACTATACTTATTACTGTTATTATTATCAATCTGACACATATTATTAGCCATATTATGCTTAAATGACCGATAGGACGACAATTACTATACTTATTACTCTTATTATTATCAATCTAACTCATATTATTAGCCATATTATGTTTATATGATTGATAGAACGACAAATACTATACTTATTACTCTTATTATTATCAATCTAACTCATATTATTAACCATATTATGCAGATATGGTCGATAGAACGACAATTACTATACTTATTACTCTTATTATTATCATTCTAACTCATATTATTAACCATATTATGCTTATATGATCGATAGAACGACAGTTACTATACTTATTATTCTTAGTTTTATCAACCCAACTCATATTATTAACCATATTATGCTTAAATGACCGATAGAACGACAATTACTATACTTATTACTCTTATTATTATCATTCTAAGTCATATTATTAACCATATTATGCTTATATGATCGATAGAACGACAGTTACTATACTTATTATTCTTAGTTTTATCAACCCAACTCATATTATTCGCCATATTATGCTTAAATGACCGATAGAACGACAATTACTATACTTATTACTCTTATTATTATCAATCTAACTCATATTATTAGCCATATTATGCTTATATGATCGATAGAACGACAATTACTATACTTATTACTCTTATTATTGTGAATCTAACTCATATGATTAGCCATATTATGCTTATATTATCGATAGAACGACAATTACTATACTTATTACTGTTATTATTATCAATCTAACTCCTATTATTAGCCATATTATGCTTATATGATCGATAGAATGAGAATCACTATACTCACTACTCTTAGTATTATCACTCTAACTCATATTATTAGCCTTATTATGCTTATATGATCGATAGAACGAGAATTACTATACTCACTACCCTTAGTATTATCAATCTAACTCATATTATTAGCCATATTATGCTTATATGATCGATAGAACGACAATTACTATACTTATTACTCTTATTATTATCAATCTAACTCATATTATTAACCATATTATGCTTAAATGACCGTTAGAACGACAATTACTAT
This sequence comes from Megachile rotundata, assembly GCF_050947335.1. Classification (NCBI taxonomy): domain Eukaryota; kingdom Metazoa; phylum Arthropoda; class Insecta; order Hymenoptera; family Megachilidae; genus Megachile; species Megachile rotundata. Next base: position 36,272 of record NW_027474449.1, read on the forward strand.
ACTTATTACTCTTATTATTATCATTCTAAGTCATATTATTAACCATATTATGCTTATATGATCGATAGAACGACAGTTACTATACTTATTATTCTTAGTTTTATCAACCCAACTCATATTATTCGCCATATTATGCTTAAATGACCGATAAAGCGACAATTACTATACTTATTACTCTTATTATTATCAATCTAACTCATATTATTAGCCATATTATGGTTATATGATCGATATAACGACAATTACTATACTTATTACTCTTATTATTATCAATCTAACTCATATTATTAGCCATATTGTGCTTATATGATCGATAGAACGACAATTACTATACTTATTACTCTTATTATTATAAATCTAACTCATATTATTAGCCATATTGTGCTTATATGATCGATAGAACGACAATTACTATACTTATTACTCTTATTATTGTGAATCTAACTCATATGATTAGCCATATTATGCTTATATTATCGATAGAACGACAATTACTATACTTATTACTGTTATTATTATCAATCTAACTCCTATTATTAGCCAAATTATGCTTATATGATCGATAGAATGAGAATCACTATACTCACTACTCTTAGTATTATCACTCTAACTCATATTATTAGCCTTATTATGCTTATATGATCGATAGAACGAGAATTACTATACTCACTACCCTTAGTATTATCAATCTAACTCATATTATTAGCCATATTATGCTTATATGATCGATAGAACGACAATTACTATACTCACTACTCTTAGTATTTTCAATCTAACTCATATTATTAGCCATATTATTATTATATGATCGATAGAACGAGAATTACTCTACTCACTACTCTTAGTATTATCAATCTAACTCATATTATTAGCCATATTATGCTTATATTATCGATAGAACGACAATTACTATACTTATTACTCTTATTATTATCAATCTAACTCATGCTATTAGCCATATTATGGTTATATGATCGATATAACGACAATTACTATACTTATTACTCTTATTATTATCAATCTAACTCATATTATTAGCCATATTGTGCTTATATGATCGATAGAACGAGAATTACTATACTCACTACCCTTAGTATTATCAATCTAACTCATATTATTAGCCATATTATGCTTATATGATCGATAGAACGACAATTACTATACTCACTACTCTTAGTATTTTCAGTCTAACTCATATTATTAGCCATATTATTATTATATGATCGATAGAACGAGAATTACTCTACTCACTACTCTTAGTATTATCAATCTAACTCATATTATTAGCCATATTATGCTTACATTATCGATAGAACGACAATTACTATACTTATTACTGTTATTATTATCAATCTGACACATATTATTAGCCATATTATGCTTAAATGACCGATAGAACGACAATTACTATACTTATTACTCTTATTATTATCAATCTAACTCATATTATTAGCCATATTATGTTTATATGATTGATAGAACGACAAATACTATACTTATTACTCTTATTATTATCAATCTAACTCATATTATTAACCATATTATGCAGATATGGTCGATAGAACGACAATTACTATACTTATTACTCTTATTATTATCATTCTAACTCATATTATTAACCATATTATGCTTATATGATCGATAGAACGACAGTTACTATACTTATTATTCTTAGTTTTATCAACCCAACTCATATTATTAACCATATTATGCTTAAATGACCGATAGAACGACAATTACTATACTTATTACTCTTATTATTATCATTCTAAGTCATATTATTAACCATATTATGCTTATATGATCGATAGAACGACAGTTACTATACTTATTATTCTTAGTTTTATCAACCCAACTCATATTATTCGCCATATTATGCTTAAATGACCGATAGAACGACAATTACTATACTTATTACTCTTATTATTATCAATCTAACTCATATTATTAGCCATATTATGCTTATATGATCGATAGAACGACAATTACTATACTTATTACTCTTATTATTGTGAATCTAACTCATATGATTAGCCATATTATGCTTATATTATCGATAGAACGACAATTACTATACTTATTACTGTTATTATTATCAATCTAACTCCTATTATTAGCCATATTATGCTTATATGATCGATAGAATGAGAATCACTATACTCACTACTCTTAGTATTATCACTCTAACTCATATTATTAGCCTTATTATGCTTATATGATCGATAGAACGAGAATTACTATACTCACTACCCTTAGTATTATCAATCTAACTCATATTATTAGCCATATTATGCTTATATGATCGATAGAACGACAATTACTATACTTATTACTCTTATTATTATCAATCTAACTCATATTATTAACCATATTATGCTTAAATGACCGTTAGAACGACAATTACTATACTTATTACTCTTATTATTATCATTCTAAGTCATATTATTAACCATATTATGCTTATATGATCGATAGAACGACAGTTACTATACTTATTATTCTTAGTTTTATCAACCCAACTCATATTATTCGCCATATTATGCTTAAATGACCGATAGAACGACAATTACTATACTTATTACTGTTATTATTATCAATCTGACACATATTATTAGCCATATTATGCTTAAATGACCGATAGAACGACAATTACTATACTTATTGCTCTTATTATTATCAATCTAACTCATATTATTAAGCATATTATGCTTATATGATCGATAGAACGACAGTTACTATACTTATTATTCTTAGTTTTATCAACCCAACTCATATTATTCGCCATATTATGCTTAAATGACCGATAGAACGACAATTACTATACTTATTACTCTTATTATTATCAATCTAACTCATATTATTAGCCATATTATGCTTAAATGATCGATGGAACGACAATTACTATACTTATTACTGTTATTATTATGAATCTAACTCATATTATTAACCATATTATGCAGATATGATCGATAGAACTACAATTACTATACTCATTACTCTTATTATGATCTATCTAACTCATATTATTAGCCATATTATGCTTATATGATCGATAGAATGAGAATTACTGTACTCACTACTCTTAGTATTATCACTCTAACTCACATTATTAGCCTTATTATGCTTATATGATCGATAGAACGACAATTACTATACTTATTACTCTTATTATTATAAATCTAACTCATATTATTAGCCATATTATGCTTATATGATCGATAGAACGAGAATTACTATACTCACTACCCTTAGTATTATCAATCTAACTCATATTATTAACCATATTATGCTTATATGATCGATAGAACGACAGTTACTATACTTATTATTCTTAGTTTTATCAACCCAACTCATATTATTAACCATATTATGCTTAAATGACCGATAGAACGACAATTACTATACTTATTACTCTTATTATTATCATTCTAAGTCATATTATTAACCATATTATGCTTATATGATCGATAGCATGACAGTTACTATACTTATTATTCTTAGTTTTATCAACCCAACTCATATTATTCGCCATATTATGCGTAAATGACCGATAGAACGACAATTACTATACTTATTACTCTTATTATTATCAATCTAACTCATATTATTAGCCATATTATGGTTAAATGATCGATAGAACGACAATTACTATACTCATTACTCTTATTATTATCAATCTAACTCATGCTATTAGCCATATTATGGTTATATGATCGATATAACGACAATTACTATACTTATTACTCTTATTATTATCAATCTAACTCATATTATTAGCCATATTGTGCTTATATGATCGATAGAACGACAATTACTATACTTATTACTCTTATTATTATAAATCTAACTCATATTATTAGCCATATTATGCTTATATGATCGATAGAACGACAATTACTATACTTATTACTCTTATTATTGTGAATCTAACTCATATGATTAGCCATATTATGCTTATATTATCGATAGAACGACAATTACTATACTTATTACTGTTATTATTATCAATCTAACTCCTATTATTAGCCAAATTATGCTTATATGATCGATAGAATGAGAATCACTATACTCACTACTCTTAGTATTATCACTCTAACTCATATTATTAGCCTTATTATGCTTATATGATCGATAGAACGAGAATTACTATACTCACTACCCTTAGTATTATCAATCTAACTCATATTATTAGCCATATTATGCTTATATGATCGATAGAACGACAATTACTATACTCACTACTCTTAGTATTTTCAATCTAACTCATATTATTAGCCATATTATTATTATATGATCGATAGAACGAGAATTACTCTACTCACTACTCTTAGTATTATCAATCTAACTCATATTATTAGCCATATTATGCTTATATTATCGATAGAACGACAATTACTATACTTATTACTCTTATTATTATCAATCTAACTCATGCTATTAGCCATATTATGGTTATATGATCGATATAACGACAATTACTATACTTATTACTCTTATTATTATCAATCTAACTCATATTATTAGCCATATTGTGCTTATATGATCGATAGAACGAGAATTACTATACTCACTACCCTTAGTATTATCAATCTAACTCATATTATTAGCCATATTATGCTTATATGATCGATAGAACGACAATTACTATACTCACTACTCTTAGTATTTTCAGTCTAACTCATATTATTAGCCATATTATTATTATATGATCGATAGAACGAGAATTACTCTACTCACTACTCTTAGTATTATCAATCTAACTCATATTATTAGCCATATTATGCTTACATTATCGATAGAACGACAATTACTATACTTATTACTGTTATTATTATCAATCTGACACATATTATTAGCCATATTATGCTTAAATGACCGATAGGACGACAATTACTATACTTATTACTCTTATTATTATCAATCTAACTCATATTATTAGCCATATTATGTTTATATGATTGATAGAACGACAAATACTATACTTATTACTCTTATTATTATCAATCTAACTCATATTATTAACCATATTATGCAGATATGGTCGATAGAACGACAATTACTATACTTATTACTCTTATTATTATCATTCTAACTCATATTATTAACCATATTATGCTTATATGATCGATAGAACGACAGTTACTATACTTATTATTCTTAGTTTTATCAACCCAACTCATATTATTAACCATATTATGCTTAAATGACCGATAGAACGACAATTACTATACTTATTACTCTTATTATTATCATTCTAAGTCATATTATTAACCATATTATGCTTATATGATCGATAGAACGACAGTTACTATACTTATTATTCTTAGTTTTATCAACCCAACTCATATTATTCGCCATATTATGCTTAAATGACCGATAGAACGACAATTACTATACTTATTACTCTTATTATTATCAATCTAACTCATATTATTAGCCATATTATGCTTATATGATCGATAGAACGACAATTACTATACTTATTACTCTTATTATTGTGAATCTAACTCATATGATTAGCCATATTATGCTTATATTATCGATAGAACGACAATTACTATACTTATTACTGTTATTATTATCAATCTAACTCCTATTATTAGCCATATTATGCTTATATGATCGATAGAATGAGAATCACTATACTCACTACTCTTAGTATTATCACTCTAACTCATATTATTAGCCTTATTATGCTTATATGATCGATAGAACGAGAATTACTATACTCACTACCCTTAGTATTATCAATCTAACTCATATTATTAGCCATATTATGCTTATATGATCGATAGAACGACAATTACTATACTTATTACTCTTATTATTATCAATCTAACTCATATTATTAACCATATTATGCTTAAATGACCGTTAGAACGACAATTACTATACTTATTACTCTTATTATTATCATTCTAAGTCATATTATTAACCATATTATGCTTATATGATCGATAGAACGACAGTTACTATACTTATTATTCTTAGTTTTATCAACCCAACTCATATTATTCGCCATATTATGCTTAAATGACCGATAAAGCGACAATTACTATACTTATTACTCTTATTATTATCAATCTAACTCATATTATTAGCCATATTATGGTTATATGATCGATATAACGACAATTACTATACTTATTACTCTTATTATTATCAATCTAACTCATATTATTAGCCATATTGTGCTTATATGATCGATAGAACGACAATTACTATACTTATTACTCTTATTATTATAAATCTAACTCATATTATTAGCCATATTGTGCTTATATGATCGATAGAACGACAATTACTATACTTATTACTCTTATTATTGTGAAT
>NW_027474450.1:2500-25000 GCF_050947335.1 Megachile rotundata
TTATGAATCCGAACGTACCAAAACCATATAGGAGTACTAAGAATACAATGCTCTAACAGGTCTGATCATTATTTTAATGGGTTATCAGTCATTGTTTCACCGAACCGACTATGCGGAACGATTTATTATTAATAACTTCCTCATTTATGAATCCGAACGTACCAAAACCATATAGGAGTACTAAGAATACAATGCTCTAACAGGTCTGATCATTATTTTAATGGGTTATCAGTCATCGTTTCACCGAACCGACTATGCGGAGCGATTTATTATTAATAACATCCTCATTTATGAATCCGAACGTGCCAAAACCATATAGGAGTACTAAGAATACAATGCTCTAACAGGTCTGATCATTATTTTAATGGGTTATCAGTCATTGTTTCACCGAACCGACTATGCGGAACGATTTATTATTAATAACTTCCTCATTTATGAATCCGAACGTGCCAAAACCATATAGGAGTACTAAGAATACAATGCTCTAACAGGTCTGATCATTATTTTAATGGGTTATCAGTCATTGTTTCACCGAACCGACTATGCGGAACGATTTATTATTAATAACTTCCTCATTTATGAATCCGAACGTACCAAAACCATATAGGAGTACTAAGAATACAATGCTCTAACAGCTCTGATCATTATTTTAATGGGTTATCAGTCATCGTTTCACCGAACCGACTATGCGGAGCGGTTTATTCTCAATTTCTACCGAAAAAAAAAATTTTTTATACACGAATTCATTTATCATCATTTTAAACGTGTTTTACAACTTTTTGGAAAATCGATTTTTTCACGCTAAGTTTTACCGCACTCTCGAATTGGCACGTTCGGATCGCGCGTTAGCATCGTAAGCGCCCGTGCGTAACGGCCGGCGTCGCCGACCATCCGGCCGGCCGTTCGGTACCTGTATGGGAGACGACGGTCCGAACATACCGGACGATGGGGCAGCGTCGTTCTCCGCCAAAAGTTACCGCGGGTCAAAAAGACCCAATATACGTATAAGCGGAACTTTGGCAAGTACGAATAATCGTTGCTAAAATGCATCGATCTGACATAAACTAGAATTATGTTCAAAGTAAAATTAATGAAATTTTACACGAACTGAAGGTGTCCTAAGGCAAAATTTCTCTCGTACGAAAGACTAAGTATTTTTACTTCGATACTTTCGTACCATGAGAAATGATATGAAATGGCAATTGGTGGTGCATGGAAATATGACGAACGACAACGTAAGTTGGGAAGTTCGTAAAATTTTTAAAGTAAAAATCGACTTTTGAAAAGTTGAGCAAAAATCGCACTTTTTCACTATAAGGTTCAGTGCGTAAGAGCCGGCGTCGCCGACCATTTGGACGGCCGTTCGGTATCTATATGGGAGACGACGGTCCGAACATACCGGACGATGGGGCAGCGTCGTTCTCCGCCATAAGTTACCGCGGGTCAAACAGACCCAATATACGTATAAGCGGAACTTTGGCAAGTACGAATAATCGTTGCTAAAATGCATCGATCTGACATAAACTAGAATTATGTTCAAAGTAAAATTAATGAAATTTTACACGAACTGAAGGTGTCCTAAGGCAAAATTTCTCTCGTACGAAAGACTAAGTATTTTTACTTCGATACTTTCGTACCATGAGAAATGATATGAAATGGCAATTGGTGGTGCATGGAAATATGACGAACGACAACGTAAGTTGGGAAGTTCGTAAAATTTTTAAAGTAAAAATCGACTTTTGAAAAGTTGAGCAAAAATCGCACTTTTTCACTATAAGGTTCAGTGCGTAAGAGCCGGCGTCGCCGACCATTTGGACGGCCGTTCGGTATCTATATGGGAGACGACGGTCCGAACATACCGGACGATGGGGCAGCGTCGTTCTCCGCCATAAGTTACCGCGGGTCAAACAGACCCAATATACGTATAAGCGGAACTTTGGCAAGTACGAATAATCGTTGCTAAAATGCATCGATCTGACATAAACTAGAATTATGTTCAAAGTAAAATTAATGAAATTTTACACGAACTGAAGGTGTCCTAAGGCAAAATTTCTCTCGTACGAAAGACTAAGTATTTTTACTTCGATACTTTCGTACCATGAGAAATGATATGAAATGGCAATTGGTGGTGCATGGAAATATGACGAACGACAACGTAAGTTGGGAAGTTCGTAAAATTTTTAAAGTAAAAATCGACTTTTGAAAAGTTGAGCAAAAATCGCACTTTTTCACTATAAGGTTCAGTGCGTAAGAGCCGGCGTCGCCGACCATTTGGACGGCCGTTCGGTATCTATATGGGAGACGACGGTCCGAACATACCGGACGATGGGGCAGCGTCGTTCTCCGCCATAAGTTACCGCGGGTCAAACAGACCCAATATACGTATAAGCGGAACTTTGGCAAGTTACGAATAATCGTTGCTAAAATGCATCGATCTGACATAAACTAGAATTATGTTCAAAGTAAAATTAATGAAATTTTACACGAACTGAAGGTGTCCTAAGGCAAAATTTCTCTCGTACGAAAGACTAAGTATTTTTACTTCGATACTTTCGTACCATGAGAAATGATATGAAATGGCAATTGGTGGTGCATGGAAATATGACGAACGACAACGTAAGTTGGGAAGTTCGTAAAATTTTTAAAGTAAAAATCGACTTTTGAAAAGTTGAGCAAAAATCGCACTTTTTCACTATAAGGTTCAGTGCGTAAGAGCCGGCGTCGCCGACCATTTGGACGGCCGTTCGGTATCTATATGGGAGACGACGGTCCGAACATGCCGGACGATGGGGCAGCGTCGCTCTCCGCCAAATGTTACCGCGGGTTGAAAAGGACCCAAAGTGTGGTAAAAAGCAGAACTGTGGCGAATGACGAGAAGTAACTGATGTTAAAATGCATCGAATAATACATGCTAAGATTACGTCCCCAAAATAAAGTTATATAAAATTTTGCAAAGCAAAATAGAGGTGTCCTAAGCAAAAATGTGTCTGCCGTATGGAAAAAAGGCAAAGTTTATAGAAATTTTTCTGGACTTCGGCACGAGACACACGAGATATATACTTAGATCGTACTAATAAAGAGAGAGGTGTTCTGAGGAAGGCCAGACACCTCTCGTACGAATGCGAGATACATGTTTATTTCGCGACTTCGTACAACTTTGTGAGAATTAAAGAACGAAGGTTGAGATATGCGACTCGCACAACAAGATGTGGACGAACATCTGCGAAAGCAACGAAACGCAAAGTTTCTAATACAAGAAGTGTCAGAAATATATGATCTCTCCGTGGTCTATCCTCAGTATCTATGTCCACGATGTTACAGTGGAACATTACGATTTGAGGAGAAAGGCCCCTAATAAGTGTTGGAGAGATCAAATTAATTATAAGTTTGAGAGTGTGAATGAGGTTTTAACATCACACTTATAAATTATATTATATTATAATATTAATATAATAAATAATAGTTAATTATATTATTAGACATAATAATATATATATTATATAGAGAGCGAAAGTGTGAAGAAAAGGGCGAAGAAGGGGGGGAAAGGCAAGGAAAGTAAGTGAGAGGAGAGGAAAAAAAAATTTTTTTTTTGTTCCTCGTTCGCGCGAAGCGCGAAGAAAATTTTTTGAAAGCAATACGCCGTTGGACTTAGAAAAAAAATAGAAAGGCACGCGCGCGCGCGTAGAGAAGAAAATAAAGCCATGAGCGCCGGCGGACTTAAAAAAATAAATCTCATAACGCGGCTGAGACTTCGAAAATGCTAAGTACTACACGGTCGGATGTTAGAAAGACGGAAAGCAATACGCGGCCAGGACATTGAAAATGAGAAAGCAATACGCGGCCAGGACTTTGGAAATGAGAAAGCAATACGCGGCCAGGACTTTGGAAATGAGAAAGCAATACGCGGCCAGGACTATGGAAATGAGAAAGCAATACGCGGCCAGGACTTTGGAAATGAGAAAGCAATACGCGGCCAGGACTTAGAAAATGTAAACGACGCACCGAACCGACTATGCGGAACGGAGTTTCGTCGATAACTCGAACAATTGCGCACCCGAACGTGCCAAACTGGTACAGGAATGCTAGAAATACGTTACTTTATCTATTCTAAGCATTAATTCAATAGGTTGTCAGTAGCCGATCCACCGAACCGACTATGCCCGGGGGACATAGTCGCGGTTGCGCTCCGTACCGAACCGACTAAGCGGAACGGAGTTTCGTCGATAATTTCTACCATTTTGAATTCGAACGTACAAAAACGTTATGGGGGGAAATAGAAATCCGTTACAGTATCGATTCTAAGTGTTTCTTCTATGCGTTGTCAGTCATCGGTTCACCGAACCGACTAAGCGGAACGGAATTTTATCGATAATATCTACAATAGTGGATCCGAACGTGCCAAAACGGTATAGGAATGCTAGAAATACGTTACTGCATCGATTCTGAGCATTAATTCAATAGGTTGTCAGTAGCCGATCCACCGAACCGACTATGCCCGGGGGACATAGTCGCGGTTGCGCTCCGTACCGAACCGACTAAGCGGAACGGAGTTTCGTCGATAATTTCTACCATTTTGAATTCAAACGTACAAAAACGTTATGGCGGTAATAGAAATCCGTTACAGTATCGATACTGAGTGATTTTTCTATGCGTTGTCGGTCATCGGTTCACCGAACCGACTAAGCGGAACGGAGTTTTGTCGATAATATGTACAATAGTGGATCCGAACGTGCCAAAACGGTATAGGAATGCTAGAAATACGTTACTGCATCGATTCTGAGCATTAATTCAATAGGTTGTCAGTAGCCGATCCACCGAACCGACTATGCCGGGGGGACATAGTCGCGGTTGCGCTCCGTACCGAACCGACTAAGCGGAACGGAGTTTCGTCGATAATTTCTACCATTTTGAATTCGAACGTACAAAAACGTTATGGCGGTAATAGAAATCCGTTACAGTATCGATACTGAGTGATTTTTCTATGCGTTGTCGGTCATCGGTTCACCGAACCGACTAAGCGGAACGGAGTTTTATCGATAATATCTACAATAGTGCATCCGAACGTGCCAAAACGGTATAGGGACACTAGAAATACGTTACTTTATCTATTCTAAGCAATAATTCAATAGGTTGTCAGTAGCCGATCCACCGAACCGACTATGCCGGAGGGACTTGGTCGCACTCGGACGGTCCACCGAACCGACTATGCGGAACAGAGTTTCGTGGATAATTTCTACGATATTGAATTCGGACGTACCAAAACGTTCTAGCGGCAATAGAAATCGGCTACGGCATCGATTCTAAGTGTTTTTTATATGCGTTGTCAGTCATCGGTTCACCGAACCGACTATGCGGAACGATGTTTCTCCGTTAATTTCGACATTTATGAATCCGAACGTGCCGAAACGGTATAGCGGTGCTAGATATACGTTACTTTATTGGTTTTGAGCAATTTTTATATAGGTTGTCAATCATCGTTTCACCGAACCGACTATGCGGAATGAAAAAATTTCGATAATTACGTTAATAATGAATCCGAACGTGCCAAAGTGGTATAAATGTTCTAGCAATACGTTATTCTATAGGTTTTGATCGTTTTTTATATATGTTGTCAGTCATCGTTTCACCGAACCGACTATGCGGAATGAAAAATTTTCGATAATTTCGTTAATTATGTATCCGAAAGTGCCGAAACGGTATATCGGTGCTAGAAATACGTTACTTTATCGGTTATGAACAATTTTTATACAGGTTGTCAATCATCGTTTCACCGAACCGACTATGCGGAACGAATAATTCTCAATAATTTTGTTATTTATGAATCCGAACGTGCCAAAGTTGTATAAACGTTCTAGTAATACGTTATTCTATTGGTTTTAATCGTTCTTAGTATAGGTTGTCAGTCATCGTTTCACCGAACCGACTATGCCGGACGGACTTGGTCGTGCTCGGACGGCCCACCGAACCGACTATGCGGAACGAATAATTCTCAATAATTTTGTTATTTATGAATCCGAACGTGCAAAAATTGTATAAATGTTCCAGTAATACGTTATTCTATAGGTTTTAATCGTTTTTAATATAGGTTGTCAGTCATCGTTTCACCGAACCGACTATGCGGAACGAAAAATTTTCAATAATTTTGTTATTTATGAATCCGAACGTGCCAAAATTGTATAAATGTTCTAGTGATACGTTATTCTATACGTTATAATCATTTTTAATATAGGTTGTCAGTCACCGTTTCACCGAACCGACTATGCGCAATGAAAAATTTTCGATAATTTCGTTAATCATGAATAGGAACGTGCTAAAATGGTATAAATGGTCTAGTGATACGTTATTCTATAGGTTTTAATCGTTTTTTATATAGGTTGTCGGTCGTCGATTCACCGAACCGACTATGCCGGTGGGACATTGTCTCGCATCGGACGGTCCACCGAACCGACTATGCGGAACGAAAAATTTTCAATAATTTTGTTATTTATGAATCCGAACGTGCCAAAATTGTATAAATGTTCTAGTAATACGTTATTCTATTGGTTTTAATCGTTTTATATATAGGTTGTCAATCATCGTTTCACCGAACCGAGTATGCGGAGCGAAAAATTTTAGATAACTTCGTTAATTATGAATCCGAACGTGGCAAAATGGTATAAATGGTCTAGTAGTGCGTTATTCTATACGTTTTAATCATTTTTAATATAGGTTGTCAGTCACCTTTTCACCGAACCGACTATGCGCAATGAAAAATTTTCGATAATTTCGTCAATTATGAATCCGAACGTGCCAAAATGGTATAAATGTTCTAGTGATACGTTATTCTATAGGTTTTAATCGTTTTTTATATAGGTTGTCAGTCGTCGATTCACCGAACCGACTATGCCGGTGGGACATTGTCTCGCATCAGACGGTCCACCGAACCGACTATGCGGAACGAAAAATTTTCAATAATTTTGTTATTTATGAATCCGAACGTGCCAAAATTGTATAAATGTTCTAGTAATACGTTATTCTATTGGTTTTAATCGTTTTTTATATAGGTTGTCAGTCATCGTTTCACCGAACCGACTATGCGGAACGAAAAATTTTGGATAATTTCGTTAATTATGAATCCGAACGTGCCAAAATGGTATAAATGGTCTAGTAATGCGTTATTCTTTACGTTTTAATCATTTTTAATATATGTTGTCAGTCACCGTTTCACCGAACCGACTATGCGTAATGAAAAATTTTCGATAATTTCGTTAATTATGAATCCGAACGTGTCAAAATGGTATAAATGTTCTAGTAATGCGTTATTCTATTGGTTTTAATCGTTCTTAGTATAGGTTGTCAGTCATCGTTTCACCGAACCGACTATGCCGAACGGACTTGGTCCCGGTCGGACGGCCTACCGAACCGACTATGCGGAACGAAAAATTTTCAATAATTTTGTTATTTATGAATCCGAACGTGCCAAAATTGTATAAACGTTCTAATAATACGTTATTCTATAGGTTTTAATCGTTTTTAATATAGGTTGTCAGTCATCGTTTCACCGAACCGACTATGCGGAACGAAAAATTTTAGATAATTTCGTTAATTATGAATCCGAACGTGCCAAAATAGTATAAATGTTCTAGTAATGCGTTATTCTATACGTTTTAATCATTTCTAATATAGGTTGTCAGTCACCTTTTCACCGAACCGACTCTGCGCAATGAAAAATTTTCGATAATTTCGTCAATTATGAATCCGAACGTGCCAAAATGGTATAAATGTTCTAGTGATACGTTATTCTATAGGTTTTAATCGTTTTTTATATAGGTTGTCAGTCGTCGATTCACCGAACCGACTATGCCGGTGGGACATTGTCTCGCATCAGACGGTCCACCGAACCGACTATGCGGAACGAAAAATTTTCAATAATTTTGTTATTTATGAATCCGAACGTGCCAAAATTGTATAAATGTTCTAGTAATACGTTATTCTATTGGTTTTAATCGTTTTTTATATAGGTTGTCAGTCATCGTTTCACCGAACCGACTATGCGGAACGAAAAATTTTGGATAATTTCGTTAATTATGAATCCGAACGTGCCAAAATGGTATAAATGGTCTAGTAATGCGTTATTCTTTACGTTTTAATCATTTTTAATATATGTTGTCAGTCACCGTTTCACCGAACCGACTATGCGTAATGAAAAATTTTCGATAATTTCGTTAATTATGAATCCGAACGTGTCAAAATGGTATAAATGTTCTAGTAATGCGTTATTCTATTGGTTTTAATCGTTCTTAGTATAGGTTGTCAGTCATCGTTTCACCGAACCGACTATGCCGAACGGACTTGGTCCCGGTCGGACGGCCTACCGAACCGACTATGCGGAACGAAAAATTTTCAATAATTTTGTTATTTATGAATCCGAACGTGCCAAAATTGTATAAACGTTCTAATAATACGTTATTCTATAGGTTTTAATCGTTTTTAATATAGGTTGTCAGTCATCGTTTCACCGAACCGACTATGCGGAACGAAAAATTTTCGATAATTTCGTTAATTATGAATCCGAACGTGCCAAAATAGTATAAATGTTCTAGTAATGCGTTATTCTATACGTTTTAATCATTTCTAATATAGGTTGTCAGTCACCTTTTCACCGAACCGACTCTGCGCAATGAAAAATTTTCGATAATTTCGTCAATTATGAATCCGAACGTGCCAAAATGGTATAAATGTTCTAGTGATACGTTATTCTATAGGTTTTAATCGTTTTTTATATAGGTTGTCAGTCGTCGATTCACCGAACCGACTATGCCGGTGGGACATTGTCTCGCATCAGACGGTCCACCGAACCGACTATGCGGAACGAAAAATTTTCAATAATTTTGTTATTTATGAATCCGAACGTGCCAAAATTGTATAAATGTTCTAGTAATACGTTATTCTATTGGTTTTAATCGTTTTTTATATAGGTTGTCAGTCATCGTTTCACCGAACCGACTATGCGGAACGAAAAATTTTGGATAATTTCGTTAATTATGAATCCGAACGTGCCAAAATGGTATAAATGGTCTAGTAATGCGTTATTCTTTACGTTTTAATCATTTTTAATATATGTTGTCAGTCACCGTTTCACCGAACCGACTATGCGTAATGAAAAATTTTCGATAATTTCGTTAATTATGAATCCGAACGTGTCAAAATGGTATAAATGTTCTAGTAATGCGTTATTCTATTGGTTTTAATCGTTCTTAGTATAGGTTGTCAGTCATCGTTTCACCGAACCGACTATGCCGAACGGACTTGGTCCCGGTCGGACGGCCTACCGAACCGACTATGCGGAACGAAAAATTTTCAATAATTTTGTTATTTATGAATCCGAACGTGCCAAAATTGTATAAACGTTCTAATAATACGTTATTCTATAGGTTTTAATCGTTTTTAATATAGGTTGTCAGTCATCGTTTCACCGAACCGACTATGCGGAACGAAAAATTTTAGATAATTTCGTTAATTATGAATCCGAACGTGCCAAAATAGTATAAATGTTCTAGTAATGCGTTATTCTATACGTTTTAATCATTTCTAATATAGGTTGTCAGTCACCTTTTCACCGAACCGACTCTGCGCAATGAAAAATTTTCGATAATTTCGTCAATTATGAATCCGAACGTGCCAAAATGGTATAAATGTTCTAGTGATACGTTATTCTATAGGTTTTAATCGTTTTTTATATAGGTTGTCAGTCGTCGATTCACCGAACCGACTATGCCGGTGGGACATTGTCTCGCATCAGACGGTCCACCGAACCGACTATGCGGAACGAAAAATTTTCAATAATTTTGTTATTTATGAATCCGAACGTGCCAAAATTGTATAAATGTTCTAGTAATACGTTATTCTATTGGTTTTAATCGTTTTTTATATAGGTTGTCAGTCATCGTTTCACCGAACCGACTATGCGGAACGAAAAATTTTGGATAATTTCGTTAATTATGAATCCGAACGTGCCAAAATGGTATAAATGGTCTAGTAATGCGTTATTCTTTACGTTTTAATCATTTTTAATATATGTTGTCAGTCACCGTTTCACCGAACCGACTATGCGTAATGAAAAATTTTCGATAATTTCGTTAATTATGAATCCGAACGTGTCAAAATGGTATAAATGTTCTAGTAATGCGTTATTCTATTGGTTTTAATCGTTCTTAGTATAGGTTGTCAGTCATCGTTTCACCGAACCGACTATGCCGAACGGACTTGGTCCCGGTCGGACGGCCTACCGAACCGACTATGCGGAACGAAAAATTTTCAATAATTTTGTTATTTATGAATCCGAACGTGCCAAAATTGAATAAACGTTCTAATAATACGTTATTCTATAGGTTTTAATCGTTTTTAATATAGGTTGTCAGTCATCGTTTCACCGAACCGACTATGCGGAACGAAAAATTTTAGATAATTTCGTTAATTATGAATCCGAACGTGCCAAAATAGTATAAATGTTCTAGTAATGCGTTATTCTATACGTTTTAATCATTTCTAATATAGGTTGTCAGTCACCTTTTCACCGAACCGACTCTGCGCAATGAAAAATTTTCGATAATTTCGTCAATTATGAATCCGAACGTGCCAAAATGGTATAAATGTTCTAGTGATACGTTATTCTATAGGTTTTAATCGTTTTTTATATAGGTTGTCAGTCGTCGATTCACCGAACCGACTATGCCGGTGGGACATTGTCTCGCATCAGACGGTCCACCGAACCGACTATGCGGAACGAAAAATTTTCAATAATTTTGTTATTTATGAATCCGAACGTGCCAAAATTGTATAAATGTTCTAGTAATACGTTATTCTATTGGTTTTAATCGTTTTTTATATAGGTTGTCAGTCATCGTTTCACCGAACCGACTATGCGGAACGAAAAATTTTGGATAATTTCGTTAATTATGAATCCGAACGTGCCAAAATGGTATAAATGGTCTAGTAATGCGTTATTCTTTACGTTTTAATCATTTTTAATATATGTTGTCAGTCACCGTTTCACCGAACCGACTATGCGTAATGAAAAATTTTCGATAATTTCGTTAATTATGAATCCGAACGTGTCAAAATGGTATAAATGTTCTAGTAATGCGTTATTCTATTGGTTTTAATCGTTCTTAGTATAGGTTGTCAGTCATCGTTTCACCGAACCGACTATGCCGAACGGACTTGGTCCCGGTCGGACGGCCTACCGAACCGACTATGCGGAACGAAAAATTTTCAATAATTTTGTTATTTATGAATCCGAACGTGCCAAAATTGTATAAACGTTCTAATAATACGTTATTCTATAGGTTTTAATCGTTTTTAATATAGGTTGTCAGTCATCGTTTCACCGAACCGACTATGCGGAACGAAAAATTTTAGATAATTTCGTTAATTATGAATCCGAACGTGCCAAAATAGTATAAATGTTCTAGTAATGCGTTATTCTATACGTTTTAATCATTTCTAATATAGGTTGTCAGTCACCTTTTCACCGAACCGACTCTGCGCAATGAAAAATTTTCGATAATTTCGTCAATTATGAATCCGAACGTGCCAAAATGGTATAAATGTTCTAGTGATACGTTATTCTATAGGTTTTAATCGTTTTTTATATAGGTTGTCAGTCGTCGATTCACCGAACCGACTATGCCGGTGGGACATTGTCTCGCATCAGACGGTCCACCGAACCGACTATGCGGAACGAAAAATTTTCAATAATTTTGTTATTTATGAATCCGAACGTGCCAAAATTGTATAAATGTTCTAGTAATACGTTATTCTATTGGTTTTAATCGTTTTTTATATAGGTTGTCAGTCATCGTTTCACCGAACCGACTATGCGGAACGAAAAATTTTGGATAATTTCGTTAATTATGAATCCGAACGTGCCAAAATGGTATAAATGGTCTAGTAATGCGTTATTCTTTACGTTTTAATCATTTTTAATATATGTTGTCAGTCACCGTTTCACCGAACCGACTATGCGTAATGAAAAATTTTCGATAATTTCGTTAATTATGAATCCGAACGTGTCAAAATGGTATAAATGTTCTAGTAATGCGTTATTCTATTGGTTTTAATCGTTCTTAGTATAGGTTGTCAGTCATCGTTTCACCGAACCGACTATGCCGAACGGACTTGGTCCCGGTCGGACGGCCTACCGAACCGACTATGCGGAACGAAAAATTTTCAATAATTTTGTTATTTATGAATCCGAACGTGCCAAAATTGTATAAACGTTCTAATAATACGTTATTCTATAGGTTTTAATCGTTTTTAATATAGGTTGTCAGTCATCGTTTCACCGAACCGACTATGCGGAACGAAAAATTTTCGATAATTTCGTTAATTATGAATCCGAACGTGCCAAAATAGTATAAATGTTCTAGTAATGCGTTATTCTATACGTTTTAATCATTTCTAATATAGGTTGTCAGTCACCTTTTCACCGAACCGACTCTGCGCAATGAAAAATTTTCGATAATTTCGTCAATTATGAATCCGAACGTGCCAAAATGGTATAAATGTTCTAGTGATACGTTATTCTATAGGTTTTAATCGTTTTTTATATAGGTTGTCAGTCGTCGATTCACCGAACCGACTATGCCGGTGGGACATTGTCTCGCATCAGACGGTCCACCGAACCGACTATGCGGAACGAAAAATTTTCAATAATTTTGTTATTTATGAATCCGAACGTGCCAAAATTGTATAAATGTTCTAGTAATACGTTATTCTATTGGTTTTAATCGTTTTTTATATAGGTTGTCAGTCATCGTTTCACCGAACCGACTATGCGGAACGAAAAATTTTGGATAATTTCGTTAATTATGAATCCGAACGTGCCAAAATGGTATAAATGGTCTAGTAATGCGTTATTCTTTACGTTTTAATCATTTTTAATATATGTTGTCAGTCACCGTTTCACCGAACCGACTATGCGTAATGAAAAATTTTCGATAATTTCGTTAATTATGAATCCGAACGTGTCAAAATGGTATAAATGTTCTAGTAATGCGTTATTCTATTGGTTTTAATCGTTCTTAGTATAGGTTGTCAGTCATCGTTTCACCGAACCGACTATGCCGAACGGACTTGGTCCCGGTCGGACGGCCTACCGAACCGACTATGCGGAACGAAAAATTTTCAATAATTTTGTTATTTATGAATCCGAACGTGCCAAAATTGAATAAACGTTCTAATAATACGTTATTCTATAGGTTTTAATCGTTTTTAATATAGGTTGTCAGTCATCGTTTCACCGAACCGACTATGCGGAACGAAAAATTTTAGATAATTTCGTTAATTATGAATCCGAACGTGCCAAAATAGTATAAATGTTCTAGTAATGCGTTATTCTATACGTTTTAATCATTTCTAATATAGGTTGTCAGTCACCTTTTCACCGAACCGACTCTGCGCAATGAAAAATTTTCGATAATTTCGTCAATTATGAATCCGAACGTGCCAAAATGGTATAAATGTTCTAGTGATACGTTATTCTATAGGTTTTAATCGTTTTTTATATAGGTTGTCAGTCGTCGATTCACCGAACCGACTATGCCGGTGGGACATTGTCTCGCATCAGACGGTCCACCGAACCGACTATGCGGAACGAAAAATTTTCAATAATTTTGTTATTTATGAATCCGAACGTGCCAAAATTGTATAAATGTTCTAGTAATACGTTATTCTATTGGTTTTAATCGTTTTTTATATAGGTTGTCAGTCATCGTTTCACCGAACCGACTATGCGGAACGAAAAATTTTGGATAATTTCGTTAATTATGAATCCGAACGTGCCAAAATGGTATAAATGGTCTAGTAATGCGTTATTCTTTACGTTTTAATCATTTTTAATATATGTTGTCAGTCACCGTTTCACCGAACCGACTATGCGTAATGAAAAATTTTCGATAATTTCGTTAATTATGAATCCGAACGTGTCAAAATGGTATAAATGTTCTAGTAATGCGTTATTCTATTGGTTTTAATCGTTCTTAGTATAGGTTGTCAGTCATCGTTTCACCGAACCGACTATGCCGAACGGACTTGGTCCCGGTCGGACGGCCTACCGAACCGACTATGCGGAACGAAAAATTTTCAATAATTTTGTTATTTATGAATCCGAACGTGCCAAAATTGTATAAACGTTCTAATAATACGTTATTCTATAGGTTTTAATCGTTTTTAATATAGGTTGTCAGTCATCGTTTCACCGAACCGACTATGCGGAACGAAAAATTTTAGATAATTTCGTTAATTATGAATCCGAACGTGCCAAAATAGTATAAATGTTCTAGTAATGCGTTATTCTATACGTTTTAATCATTTCTAATATAGGTTGTCAGTCACCTTTTCACCGAACCGACTCTGCGCAATGAAAAATTTTCGATAATTTCGTCAATTATGAATCCGAACGTGCCAAAATGGTATAAATGTTCTAGTGATACGTTATTCTATAGGTTTTAATCGTTTTTTATATAGGTTGTCAGTCGTCGATTCACCGAACCGACTATGCCGGTGGGACATTGTCTCGCATCAGACGGTCCACCGAACCGACTATGCGGAACGAAAAATTTTCAATAATTTTGTTATTTATGAATCCGAACGTGCCAAAATTGTATAAATGTTCTAGTAATACGTTATTCTATTGGTTTTAATCGTTTTTTATATAGGTTGTCAGTCATCGTTTCACCGAACCGACTATGCGGAACGAAAAATTTTGGATAATTTCGTTAATTATGAATCCGAACGTGCCAAAATGGTATAAATGGTCTAGTAATGCGTTATTCTTTACGTTTTAATCATTTTTAATATATGTTGTCAGTCACCGTTTCACCGAACCGACTATGCGTAATGAAAAATTTTCGATAATTTCGTTAATTATGAATCCGAACGTGTCAAAATGGTATAAATGTTCTAGTAATGCGTTATTCTATTGGTTTTAATCGTTCTTAGTATAGGTTGTCAGTCATCGTTTCACCGAACCGACTATGCCGAACGGACTTGGTCCCGGTCGGACGGCCTACCGAACCGACTATGCGGAACGAAAAATTTTCAATAATTTTGTTATTTATGAATCCGAACGTGCCAAAATTGTATAAACGTTCTAATAATACGTTATTCTATAGGTTTTAATCGTTTTTAATATAGGTTGTCAGTCATCGTTTCACCGAACCGACTATGCGGAACGAAAAATTTTCGATAATTTCGTTAATTATGAATCCGAACGTGCCAAAATAGTATAAATGTTCTAGTAATGCGTTATTCTATACGTTTTAATCATTTCTAATATAGGTTGTCAGTCACCTTTTCACCGAACCGACTCTGCGCAATGAAAAATTTTCGATAATTTCGTCAATTATGAATCCGAACGTGCCAAAATGGTATAAATGTTCTAGTGATACGTTATTCTATAGGTTTTAATCGTTTTTTATATAGGTTGTCAGTCGTCGATTCACCGAACCGACTATGCCGGTGGGACATTGTCTCGCATCAGACGGTCCACCGAACCGACTATGCGGAACGAAAAATTTTCAATAATTTTGTTATTTATGAATCCGAACGTGCCAAAATTGTATAAATGTTCTAGTAATACGTTATTCTATTGGTTTTAATCGTTTTTTATATAGGTTGTCAGTCATCGTTTCACCGAACCGACTATGCGGAACGAAAAATTTTGGATAATTTCGTTAATTATGAATCCGAACGTGCCAAAATGGTATAAATGGTCTAGTAATGCGTTATTCTTTACGTTTTAATCATTTTTAATATATGTTGTCAGTCACCGTTTCACCGAACCGACTATGCGTAATGAAAAATTTTCGATAATTTCGTTAATTATGAATCCGAACGTGTCAAAATGGTATAAATGTTCTAGTAATGCGTTATTCTATTGGTTTTAATCGTTCTTAGTATAGGTTGTCAGTCATCGTTTCACCGAACCGACTATGCCGAACGGACTTGGTCCCGGTCGGACGGCCTACCGAACCGACTATGCGGAACGAAAAATTTTCAATAATTTTGTTATTTATGAATCCGAACGTGCCAAAATTGAATAAACGTTCTAATAATACGTTATTCTATAGGTTTTAATCGTTTTTAATATAGGTTGTCAGTCATCGTTTCACCGAACCGACTATGCGGAACGAAAAATTTTAGATAATTTCGTTAATTATGAATCCGAACGTGCCAAAATAGTATAAATGTTCTAGTAATGCGTTATTCTATACGTTTTAATCATTTCTAATATAGGTTGTCAGTCACCTTTTCACCGAACCGACTCTGCGCAATGAAAAATTTTCGATAATTTCGTCAATTATGAATCCGAACGTGCCAAAATGGTATAAATGTTCTAGTGATACGTTATTCTATAGGTTTTAATCGTTTTTTATATAGGTTGTCAGTCGTCGATTCACCGAACCGACTATGCCGGTGGGACATTGTCTCGCATCAGACGGTCCACCGAACCGACTATGCGGAACGAAAAATTTTCAATAATTTTGTTATTTATGAATCCGAACGTGCCAAAATTGTATAAATGTTCTAGTAATACGTTATTCTATTGGTTTTAATCGTTTTTTATATAGGTTGTCAGTCATCGTTTCACCGAACCGACTATGCGGAACGAAAAATTTTGGATAATTTCGTTAATTATGAATCCGAACGTGCCAAAATGGTATAAATGGTCTAGTAATGCGTTATTCTTTACGTTTTAATCATTTTTAATATATGTTGTCAGTCACCGTTTCACCGAACCGACTATGCGTAATGAAAAATTTTCGATAATTTCGTTAATTATGAATCCGAACGTGTCAAAATGGTATAAATGTTCTAGTAATGCGTTATTCTATTGGTTTTAATCGTTCTTAGTATAGGTTGTCAGTCATCGTTTCACCGAACCGACTATGCCGAACGGACTTGGTCCCGGTCGGACGGCCTACCGAACCGACTATGCGGAACGAAAAATTTTCAATAATTTTGTTATTTATGAATCCGAACGTGCCAAAATTGTATAAACGTTCTAATAATACGTTATTCTATAGGTTTTAATCGTTTTTAATATAGGTTGTCAGTCATCGTTTCACCGAACCGACTATGCGGAACGAAAAATTTTAGATAATTTCGTTAATTATGAATCCGAACGTGCCAAAATAGTATAAATGTTCTAGTAATGCGTTATTCTATACGTTTTAATCATTTCTAATATAGGTTGTCAGTCACCTTTTCACCGAACCGACTCTGCGCAATGAAAAATTTTCGATAATTTCGTCAATTATGAATCCGAACGTGCCAAAATGGTATAAATGTTCTAGTGATACGTTATTCTATAGGTTTTAATCGTTTTTTATATAGGTTGTCAGTCGTCGATTCACCGAACCGACTATGCCGGTGGGACATTGTCTCGCATCAGACGGTCCACCGAACCGACTATGCGGAACGAAAAATTTTCAATAATTTTGTTATTTATGAATCCGAACGTGCCAAAATTGTATAAATGTTCTAGTAATACGTTATTCTATTGGTTTTAATCGTTTTTTATATAGGTTGTCAGTCATCGTTTCACCGAACCGACTATGCGGAACGAAAAATTTTGGATAATTTCGTTAATTATGAATCCGAACGTGCCAAAATGGTATAAATGGTCTAGTAATGCGTTATTCTTTACGTTTTAATCATTTTTAATATATGTTGTCAGTCACCGTTTCACCGAACCGACTATGCGTAATGAAAAATTTTCGATAATTTCGTTAATTATGAATCCGAACGTGTCAAAATGGTATAAATGTTCTAGTAATGCGTTATTCTATTGGTTTTAATCGTTCTTAGTATAGGTTGTCAGTCATCGTTTCACCGAACCGACTATGCCGAACGGACTTGGTCCCGGTCGGACGGCCTACCGAACCGACTATGCGGAACGAAAAATTTTCAATAATTTTGTTATTTATGAATCCGAACGTGCCAAAATTGTATAAACGTTCTAATAATACGTTATTCTATAGGTTTTAATCGTTTTTAATATAGGTTGTCAGTCATCGTTTCACCGAACCGACTATGCGGAACGAAAAATTTTCGATAATTTCGTTAATTATGAATCCGAACGTGCCAAAATAGTATAAATGTTCTAGTAATGCGTTATTCTATACGTTTTAATCATTTCTAATATAGGTTGTCAGTCACCTTTTCACCGAACCGACTCTGCGCAATGAAAAATTTTCGATAATTTCGTCAATTATGAATCCGAACGTGCCAAAATGGTATAAATGTTCTAGTGATACGTTATTCTATAGGTTTTAATCGTTTTTTATATAGGTTGTCAGTCGTCGATTCACCGAACCGACTATGCCGGTGGGACATTGTCTCGCATCAGACGGTCCACCGAACCGACTATGCGGAACGAAAAATTTTCAATAATTTTGTTATTTATGAATCCGAACGTGCCAAAATTGTATAAATGTTCTAGTAATACGTTATTCTATTGGTTTTAATCGTTTTTTATATAGGTTGTCAGTCATCGTTTCACCGAACCGACTATGCGGAACGAAAAATTTTGGATAATTTCGTTAATTATGAATCCGAACGTGCCAAAATGGTATAAATGGTCTAGTAATGCGTTATTCTTTACGTTTTAATCATTTTTAATATATGTTGTCAGTCACCGTTTCACCGAACCGACTATGCGTAATGAAAAATTTTCGATAATTTCGTTAATTATGAATCCGAACGTGTCAAAATGGTATAAATGTTCTAGTAATGCGTTATTCTATTGGTTTTAATCGTTCTTAGTATAGGTTGTCAGTCATCGTTTCACCGAACCGACTATGCCGAACGGACTTGGTCCCGGTCGGACGGCCTACCGAACCGACTATGCGGAACGAAAAATTTTCAATAATTTTGTTATTTATGAATCCGAACGTGCCAAAATTGTATAAACGTTCTAATAATACGTTATTCTATAGGTTTTAATCGTTTTTAATATAGGTTGTCAGTCATCGTTTCACCGAACCGACTATGCGGAACGAAAAATTTTAGATAATTTCGTTAATTATGAATCCGAACGTGCCAAAATAGTATAAATGTTCTAGTAATGCGTTATTCTATACGTTTTAATCATTTCTAATATAGGTTGTCAGTCACCTTTTCACCGAACCGACTCTGCGCAATGAAAAATTTTCGATAATTTCGTCAATTATGAATCCGAACGTGCCAAAATGGTATAAATGTTCTAGTGATACGTTATTCTATAGGTTTTAATCGTTTTTTATATAGGTTGTCAGTCGTCGATTCACCGAACCGACTATGCCGGTGGGACATTGTCTCGCATCAGACGGTCCACCGAACCGACTATGCGGAACGAAAAATTTTCAATAATTTTGTTATTTATGAATCCGAACGTGCCAAAATTGTATAAATGTTCTAGTAATACGTTATTCTATTGGTTTTAATCGTTTTTTATATAGGTTGTCAGTCATCGTTTCACCGAACCGACTATGCGGAACGAAAAATTTTGGATAATTTCGTTAATTATGAATCCGAACGTGCCAAAATGGTATAAATGGTCTAGTAATGCGTTATTCTTTACGTTTTAATCATTTTTAATATATGTTGTCAGTCACCGTTTCACCGAACCGACTATGCGTAATGAAAAATTTTCGATAATTTCGTTAATTATGAATCCGAACGTGTCAAAATGGTATAAATGTTCTAGTAATGCGTTATTCTATTGGTTTTAATCGTTCTTAGTATAGGTTGTCAGTCATCGTTTCACCGAACCGACTATGCCGAACGGACTTGGTCCCGGTCGGACGGCCTACCGAACCGACTATGCGGAACGAAAAATTTTCAATAATTTTGTTATTTATGAATCCGAACGTGCCAAAATTGTATAAACGTTCTAATAATACGTTATTCTATAGGTTTTAATCGTTTTTAATATAGGTTGTCAGTCATCGTTTCACCGAACCGACTATGCGGAACGAAAAATTTTAGATAATTTCGTTAATTATGAATCCGAACGTGCCAAAATAGTATAAATGTTCTAGTAATGCGTTATTCTATACGTTTTAATCATTTCTAATATAGGTTGTCAGTCACCTTTTCACCGAACCGACTTTGCGCAATGAAAAATTTTCGATAATTTCGTCAATTATGAATCCGAACGTGCCAAAATGGTATAAATGTTCTTGTGATACGTTATTCTATAGGTTTTAATCGTTTTTTATATAGGTTGTCAGTCGTCGATTCACCGAACCGACTATGCCGGTGGGACATTGTCTCGCATCAGACGGTCCACCGAACCGACTATGCGGAACGAAAAATTTTCAATAATTTTGTTATTTATGAATCCGAACGTGCCAAAATTGTATAAATGTTCTAGTAATACGTTATTCTATTGGTTTTAATCGTTTTTTATATAGGTTGTCAGTCATCGTTTCACCGAACCGACTATGCGGAACGAAAAATTTTGGATAATTTCGTTAATTATGAATCCGAACGTGCCAAAATGGTATAAATGTTCTAGTAGTGCGTTATTCTATACGTTTTAATCATTTTTAATATAGGTTGTCAGTCACCTTTTCACCGAACCGACTATGCGCAATGAAAAATTTTCGATAATTTCGTTAATTATGAATCCGAACGTGCCAAAATGGTATAAATGTTCTAGTGATACGTTATTCTATAGGTTTTAATCGTTTTTTATATAGGTTGTCAGTCGTCGATTCACCGAACCGACTATGCCGGAGGTACTTTGGTACGTTCGGACTCGGCACCGAACCGACTATGCGGAGAGATTTTTGCTCAATTTTTTGAAAAAATATAAATATTTTCTCGATTCTTGTATGTTATTTGGACGTATACTGTTATTTGTTACTCGTTTATTACGTTAGAAATTCGTTTGGTATTTATTTTGGCGAGAAAAGGAAAAAAAATTTTTTTTCGATTAATTTTGTCATTAAATTTCGTAAAATAATTGTTAAAACATCGTCCGTATACTTTTTAGCGTGTTTGACAACTTTTTGAAAAATCGATTTTTTCGCGCTAAGTTTTACCGCACTTTCGAATTGGCACGTTCGGATCGCGCGTTAGCATCGTAAGCGCCCGTGCGTAACGGCCGGCGTCGCCGACCATCCGGCCGGCCGTTCGGTACCTATAAGGAGACGTTCGGTCCGATCGTACCAGACGGAACAGAGTCGGGCGCGTGGCTATTCTATGACCTCGGTTGAGAACTAGTCCACCGCTCCTCGTGCGTAACTTCGTGTTGCCTCGACTGTTCGTGTTCTCGGTATCGATGCAGGATTTTCTCCACACTGCATTGTCGCGTGTCGGCGTCTAAGACCAAATGGCACATATGCGACGAACCTTTAACATGAGGCTGGTGACTCGTATGCACTTTGGTGTGTACGTTGTACTGACTCAAGCGGCACAGGCTACTAAAAATTAAAAAGGGATAGAATAAAACCGACCGTTCTAAAACGGGCCAAAAAAGGTTTTATAAAATTTATTTTAAAAATGAATTAGATAGTGGTGTTGAACGAACTTGTTCGTTACAACGCCTTCAGTCGAGAGGCTAAAAAATTTTGAAACGGAATATTTATTCCGAAATTCAGAAATGATATTACGTCCCCTTAATGTTTTGTGCGTCTCGAACGCCTAAATATTTTCTCGATGCGCGAGAAAACTTCTTCTTCGCGGAGAGTTTTTCGGTACGATGAAGTAAAATATTAAATAAATGCTTCACTATACGTACAGCGCAGAGATATTGAAACGAAATAATATGTAACTATGACTCGTAAAAACGGTTTCTGAAATGGAAACTTCTTCCAAAGTGAAGAGTTTTCGGTACGGGTGATTTCTCGATATTACATCGAGTTTTCGCTTATACGTACAAAAAATATTATTACGGTGTATCGTAACTATGACACGAAATTTTGAGAGAGAGAAAATAAAAATTTGGGTGGATTTGTAAGAATCGATGTGCCCAGCGCGAGCTAAAATTCTCTGTGTACGTGCTTGCTCCGATTTGTTTTTTTCGAACAGCATGTCCGTTGTACGCGCTATCACGGTACGTTCAGCACGCCACTTGTACGCGCTAACCTTTATCGGTGTGTCTTAAATAAAATACCAAAGAGAGTTGAAAGGAGAGAATAGAAGAGAGAGTTTGGAGGAACAAAAATTTAATATGACTGAAAAACACATGAGAGAAGAACCAAATAAAAAAAGGGAACGTTTAAGCTGATATTGGTTCATCACAAAAAAATGGTATTTATGAAAAAGGCGGAAAGAACACCGATATTGTGGAGGTTCAATACGGAGCGTGTGTGGTTTACGTGCTTATACCGTTTCGATGTAAAGCGTGAAAGCGGGTGTACGTGCTTCAAAAATTTCAACGGATACACACTTTCCGGCACGGAGAGAGTTTTAGCGGGATTTTCTTTTACGCGCTTCTTCGATATCCACGACGAAAAGAGAGACTAA
>NW_027474450.1:37500-42522 GCF_050947335.1 Megachile rotundata
ACCATATAGGAGTACTAAGAATACAATGCTCTAACAGGTCTGATCATTATTTTAATGGGTTATCAGTCATTGTTTCACCGAACCGACTATGCGGAGCGATTTATTATTAATAACATCCTCATTTATGAATCCGAACGTGCCAAAACGATATAGGAGTACTAAGAATACAATGCTCTAACGAGTCCAATCGTTTTTGGAATGGGTTGTCAGTCATAGTTTGACCGAACCGACTATGCCGGTGGGACTTAGTCGTGCACGAACTCACCGCTGAACCGACTATGCGGAACGATTTATTATTAATAACATCCTCATTTATGAATCCGAACGTGCCAAAACCATATAGGAGTACTAAGAATACAATGCTCTAACAGGTCTGATCATTATTTTAATGGGTTATCAGTCATTGTTTCACCGAACCGACTATGCGGAGCGATTTATTATTAATAACATCCTCATTTATGAATCCGAACGTGCCAAAACCATATAGGAGTACTAAGAATACAATGCTCTAACAGGTCTGATCATTATTTTAATGGGTTATCAGTCATCGTTTCACCGAACCGACTATGCGGACCGATTTATTATTAATAACATCCTCATTTATGAATCCGAACGTGCCAAAACCATATAGGAGTACTAAGAATACAATGCTCTAACAGGTCTGATCATTATTTTAATGGGTTATCAGTCATTGTTTCACCGAACCGACTATGCGGAACGATTTATTATTAATAACTTCCTCATTTATGAATCCGAACGTACCAAAACCATATAGGAGTACTAAGAATACAATGCTCTAACAGGTCTGATCATTATTTTAATGGGTTATCAGTCATTGTTTCACCGAACCGACTATGCGGAACGATTTATTATTAATAACTTCCTCATTTATGAATCCGAACGTACCAAAACCATATAGGAGTACTAAGAATACAATGCTCTAACAGGTCTGATCATTATTTTAATGGGTTATCAGTCATCGTTTCACCGAACCGACTATGCGGAGCGATTTATTATTAATAACATCCTCATTTATGAATCCGAACGTGCCAAAACCATATAGGAGTACTAAGAATACAATGCTCTAACAGGTCTGATCATTATTTTAATGGGTTATCAGTCATTGTTTCACCGAACCGACTATGCGGAACGATTTATTATTAATAACTTCCTCATTTATGAATCCGAACGTGCCAAAACCATATAGGAGTACTAAGAATACAATGCTCTAACAGGTCTGATCATTATTTTAATGGGTTATCAGTCATTGTTTCACCGAACCGACTATGCGGAACGATTTATTATTAATAACTTCCTCATTTATGAATCCGAACGTACCAAAACCATATAGGAGTACTAAGAATACAATGCTCTAACAGCTCTGATCATTATTTTAATGGGTTATCAGTCATCGTTTCACCGAACCGACTATGCGGAGCGGTTTATTCTCAATTTCTACCGAAAAAAAAAATTTTTTATACACGAATTCATTTATCATCATTTTAAACGTGTTTTACAACTTTTTGGAAAATCGATTTTTTCACGCTAAGTTTTACCGCACTCTCGAATTGGCACGTTCGGATCGCGCGTTAGCATCGTAAGCGCCCGTGCGTAACGGCCGGCGTCGCCGACCATCCGGCCGGCCGTTCGGTACCTGTATGGGAGACGACGGTCCGAACATACCGGACGATGGGGCAGCGTCGTTCTCCGCCAAAAGTTACCGCGGGTCAAAAAGACCCAATATACGTATAAGCGGAACTTTGGCAAGTACGAATAATCGTTGCTAAAATGCATCGATCTGACATAAACTAGAATTATGTTCAAAGTAAAATTAATGAAATTTTACACGAACTGAAGGTGTCCTAAGGCAAAATTTCTCTCGTACGAAAGACTAAGTATTTTTACTTCGATACTTTCGTACCATGAGAAATGATATGAAATGGCAATTGGTGGTGCATGGAAATATGACGAACGACAACGTAAGTTGGGAAGTTCGTAAAATTTTTAAAGTAAAAATCGACTTTTGAAAAGTTGAGCAAAAATCGCACTTTTTCACTATAAGGTTCAGTGCGTAAGAGCCGGCGTCGCCGACCATTTGGACGGCCGTTCGGTATCTATATGGGAGACGACGGTCCGAACATACCGGACGATGGGGCAGCGTCGTTCTCCGCCATAAGTTACCGCGGGTCAAACAGACCCAATATACGTATAAGCGGAACTTTGGCAAGTACGAATAATCGTTGCTAAAATGCATCGATCTGACATAAACTAGAATTATGTTCAAAGTAAAATTAATGAAATTTTACACGAACTGAAGGTGTCCTAAGGCAAAATTTCTCTCGTACGAAAGACTAAGTATTTTTACTTCGATACTTTCGTACCATGAGAAATGATATGAAATGGCAATTGGTGGTGCATGGAAATATGACGAACGACAACGTAAGTTGGGAAGTTCGTAAAATTTTTAAAGTAAAAATCGACTTTTGAAAAGTTGAGCAAAAATCGCACTTTTTCACTATAAGGTTCAGTGCGTAAGAGCCGGCGTCGCCGACCATTTGGACGGCCGTTCGGTATCTATATGGGAGACGACGGTCCGAACATACCGGACGATGGGGCAGCGTCGTTCTCCGCCATAAGTTACCGCGGGTCAAACAGACCCAATATACGTATAAGCGGAACTTTGGCAAGTTACGAATAATCGTTGCTAAAATGCATCGATCTGACATAAACTAGAATTATGTTCAAAGTAAAATTAATGAAATTTTACACGAACTGAAGGTGTCCTAAGGCAAAATTTCTCTCGTACGAAAGACTAAGTATTTTTACTTCGATACTTTCGTACCATGAGAAATGATATGAAATGGCAATTGGTGGTGCATGGAAATATGACGAACGACAACGTAAGTTGGGAAGTTCGTAAAATTTTTAAAGTAAAAATCGACTTTTGAAAAGTTGAGCAAAAATCGCACTTTTTCACTATAAGGTTCAGTGCGTAAGAGCCGGCGTCGCCGACCATTTGGACGGCCGTTCGGTATCTATATGGGAGACGACGGTCCGAACATGCCGGACGATGGGGCAGCGTCGCTCTCCGCCAAATGTTACCGCGGGTTGAAAAGGACCCAAAGTGTGGTAAAAAGCAGAACTGTGGCGAATGACGAGAAGTAACTGATGTTAAAATGCATCGAATAATACATGCTAAGATTACGTCCCCAAAATAAAGTTATATAAAATTTTGCAAAGCAAAATAGAGGTGTCCTAAGCAAAAATGTGTCTGCCGTATGGAAAAAAGGCAAAGTTTATAGAAATTTTTCTGGACTTCGGCACGAGACACACGAGATATATACTTAGATCGTACTAATAAAGAGAGAGGTGTTCTGAGGAAGGCCAGACACCTCTCGTACGAATGCGAGATACATGTTTATTTCGCGACTTCGTACAACTTTGTGAGAATTAAAGAACGAAGGTTGAGATATGCGACTCGCACAACAAGATGTGGACGAACATCTGCGAAAGCAACGAAACGCAAAGTTTCTAATACAAGAAGTGTCAGAAATATATGATCTCTCCGTGGTCTATCCTCAGTATCTATGTCCACGATGTTACAGTGGAACATTACGATTTGAGGAGAAAGGCCCCTAATAAGTGTTGGAGAGATCAAATTAATTATAAGTTTGAGAGTGTGAATGAGGTTTTAACATCACACTTATAAATTATATTATATTATAATATTAATATAATAAATAATAGTTAATTATATTATTAGACATAATAATATATATATTATATAGAGAGCGAAAGTGTGAAGAAAAGGGCGAAGAAGGGGGGGAAAGGCAAGGAAAGTAAGTGAGAGGAGAGGAAAAAAAAATTTTTTTTTTGTTCCTCGTTCGCGCGAAGCGCGAAGAAAATTTTTTGAAAGCAATACGCCGTTGGACTTAGAAAAAAAATAGAAAGGCACGCGCGCGCGCGTAGAGAAGAAAATAAAGCCATGAGCGCCGGCGGACTTAAAAAAATAAATCTCATAACGCGGCTGAGACTTCGAAAATGCTAAGTACTACACGGTCGGATGTTAGAAAGACGGAAAGCAATACGCGGCCAGGACATTGAAAATGAGAAAGCAATACGCGGCCAGGACTTTGGAAATGAGAAAGCAATACGCGGCCAGGACTTTGGAAATGAGAAAGCAATACGCGGCCAGGACTATGGAAATGAGAAAGCAATACGCGGCCAGGACTTTGGAAATGAGAAAGCAATACGCGGCCAGGACTTAGAAAATGTAAACGACGCACCGAACCGACTATGCGGAACGGAGTTTCGTCGATAACTCGAACAATTGCGCACCCGAACGTGCCAAACTGGTACAGGAATGCTAGAAATACGTTACTTTATCTATTCTAAGCATTAATTCAATAGGTTGTCAGTAGCCGATCCACCGAACCGACTATGCCCGGGGGACATAGTCGCGGTTGCGCTCCGTACCGAACCGAC
This sequence comes from Megachile rotundata, assembly GCF_050947335.1. Taxonomy (NCBI): domain Eukaryota; kingdom Metazoa; phylum Arthropoda; class Insecta; order Hymenoptera; family Megachilidae; genus Megachile; species Megachile rotundata. The sequence continues at coordinate 41,986 of NW_027474450.1, forward strand.
TAAGCGGAACGGAGTTTCGTCGATAATTTCTACCATTTTGAATTCGAACGTACAAAAACGTTATGGGGGGAAATAGAAATCCGTTACAGTATCGATTCTAAGTGTTTCTTCTATGCGTTGTCAGTCATCGGTTCACCGAACCGACTAAGCGGAACGGAATTTTATCGATAATATCTACAATAGTGGATCCGAACGTGCCAAAACGGTATAGGAATGCTAGAAATACGTTACTGCATCGATTCTGAGCATTAATTCAATAGGTTGTCAGTAGCCGATCCACCGAACCGACTATGCCCGGGGGACATAGTCGCGGTTGCGCTCCGTACCGAACCGACTAAGCGGAACGGAGTTTCGTCGATAATTTCTACCATTTTGAATTCAAACGTACAAAAACGTTATGGCGGTAATAGAAATCCGTTACAGTATCGATACTGAGTGATTTTTCTATGCGTTGTCGGTCATCGGTTCACCGAACCGACTAAGCGGAACGGAGTTTTGTCGATAATATGTACAATAGTGGATCCGAACGTGCCAAAA
>NW_027474451.1:0-42404 GCF_050947335.1 Megachile rotundata
TATACTTATTACTCTTATTATTATCAATCTAACTCATATTATTAGCCATATTATGGTTTAATGATCGATAGAACGACAATTACTATACTTATTACTCTTATTATTATCATCTAACTCGTATTATTAGCCATATTATGCTTATATGATCGATAGAACGACAAATACTATACTTACTACTCTTATTATTATCAATCTAACACATATTATTAGCCATATTATGCTTATATGATCGATAGAACGACAATTACTATACTCACTACTCTTAGTATTATCAATCTAACTCATATTATTAGCCATATTATGCTTTTATGATCGATAGAACGAGAATTACTATACTCACTACTCTTAGTATTATCAATCTAACTCATATTATTAGCCATATTATGCTTATATGATCGATAGAACGACAATTACTATACTTATTACTCTTATTATTATCAATCTAACTCATATTATTAGCCATATTGTGCTTATATGAGCGATAGAACGACAATTACTATATTTATTACACTCACTATTATCAATCTAACTCATATTATTAACCATATTATGCAGATATGATCGATAGAACGACAATTACTATACTTATTACTCTTATTATTATCAATCTACCTCATATTATTAGCCATATTGTGCTTATATGATCGATAGAACGACAATTACTATACTTATTACTCTTATTATTATAAATCTAACTCATATTATTAGCCATATTATGCTTATATGATCGATAGAACGACAATTACTATACTCATTACTCTTATTATTATCAATCTAACTCATATTATTAGCCATATTACGCTTATATGATCGATAGAACGACAATTACTATACTTATTACACTTATTATTATCAATCTAACTCATATTATTAGCCATATTATGCTTGTATGATCGATAGAACGACAATTACTATGACTTATTACTCTTATTATTATCAATCTAACTCATATTATTAGCCATATTGTGATTACATGAGCGATAGAACGACAATTACTATATTTATTACACTCACTATTATCAATCTAACTCATATTATTAACCATATTATGCAGATATGATCGATAGAACGACAATTACTATACTCATTACTCTTATTATTATCAATCTAACTCATATTATTAGCCATATTATGGTTAAATGATCGATAGAACGACAATTACTATACTCACTACTCTTAGTATTATCAATCTAACTCATATTATTAGCCATATTATGCTTTTATGATCGATAGAACGAGAATTACAATACTCACTACTCTTAGTATTATCAATCTAACTCATATTATTAGCCATATTATGCTTATATGATCGATAGAACGACAATTACTATACTTATTACTCTTATTATCATCAATCCAACTTATATTAAAAGCCATATTATGCTTATATTATCGATAGAACGACAATTACTATACTTATTACTCTTATTATTATCAATCTAACTCATATTATTAGCCATATTATGGTTTAATGATCGATAGAACGACAATTACTATACTTATTACTCTTATTATTATCAATCTAACTCGTATTATTAGCCATATTATGCTTATATGATCGATAGAACGACAAATACTATACTTACTACTCTTATTATTATCAATCTAACACATATTATTAGCCGTATTATGCTTATATGATCGATAGAACGACAATTACTATACTCACTACTCTTAGTATTATCAATCTAACTCATATTATTAGCCATATTATGCTTTTATGATCGATAGAACGAGAATTACTATACTCACTACTCTTAGTATTATCAATCTAACTCATATTATTAGCCATATTATGCTTATATGATCGATAGAACGACAATTACTATACTTATTACTCTTATTATTATCAATCTAACTCATATTATTAGCCATATTGTGCTTATATGAGCGATAGAACGACAATTACTATATTTATTACACTCACTATTATCAATCTAACTCATATTATTAACCATATTATGCAGATATGATCGATAGAACGACAATTACTATACTTATTACTCTTATTATTATCAATCTACCTCATATTATTAGCCATATTGTGCTTATATGATCGATAGAACGACAATTACTATACTTATTACTCTTATTATTATAAATCTAACTCATATTATTAGCCATATTATGCTTATATGATCGATAGAACGACAATTACTATACTCATTACTCTTATTATTATCAATCTAACTCATATTATTAGCCATATTACGCTTATATGATCGATAGAACGACAATTACTATACTTATTACACTTATTATTATCAATCTAACTCATATTATTAGCCATATTATGCTTATATGATCGATAGAACGACAATTACTATACTTATTACTCTTATTATTATCAATCTAACTCATATTATTAGCCATATTGTGATTACATGAGCGATAGAACGACAATTACTATATTTATTACACTCACTATTATCAATCTAACTCATATTATTAACCATATTATGCAGATATGATCGATAGAACGACAATTACTATACTTATTACTCTTATTATTATCAATCTAACTCATATTATTAGCCATATTGTGCTTATATGATCGATAGAACGACAATTACTATACTTATTACTCTTATTATTATAAATCTAACTCATATTATTAACCATATTATGCAGATATGATCGATAGAACGACAATTACTATACTTATTACTCTTATTATTATCAATCTAACTCATATTATTAGCCATATTGTGCTTATATGATCGATAGAACGACAATTACTATACTTATTACTCTTATTATTATAAATCTAACTCGTATTATTAGCCATATTATGTTTATATGATTGATAGAACGACAATTACTATACTCATTACTCTTATTATTATCAATCTAACTCATGCTATTAGCCATATTATGGTTATATGATCGATATAACGACAATTACTATACTAATTACTGTTATTATTATCAATCTAACTCATATTATTAACCATACTATGCAGATATGATCGATAGAACGACCATTACTATACTTATTACTCTTATTATTATCAATCTAACTCATATTATTAGCCACATTATGCTTATATGATCGATAGAACTACAATTACTATACTCATTACTCTTATTATTATCAATCCAACTCATATTATTACCCGTATTATGCTGATATCATCGATAGAACGACATTCACTATACGTATTACACTCACTATTATCAATCTAACTCATATTATTAACCATATTATGCAGATATGATCGATAGAACGACAATTACTATACTTATTACTCTTATTATTATCATTCTAACTCATATTATTAACCATATTATGCAGATATGATCGATAGAACTACAATTACTATACTCATTACTCTTATTATTATCAATCTAACTCATATTATTAGTCATATTATGCTTATATGATCGATAGAACGACAATTACTATACTTATTACTCTTATTATTATGAATCTAACTCATATTATTAGCCACATTATGCTTATATGATCGATAGAAGTACAATTACTATACTCATTACTCTTATTATTATCAATCCAACTCATATTATTACCCATATTATGCTGATATGATCGATAGAACGACATTCACTATACTTATTACACTCACTATTATCAATCTAACTCATATTATTAACCATATTATGCTGATATGATCGATAGAACGACAATTACTATACTTATTACTCTTATTATTATCATGCTAACTCATATTATTAACCATATTATGCAGATATGATCGATAGAACTACAATTACTATACTCATTACTCTTATTATTATCAATCTAACTCATATTATTAGCCATATTATGCTTATATTATCGATAGAACGACAATTACTATACTTATTACTGTCATTATTATCAATCTAACTCATATTATTAGCCATATTATGCTTATATGATCGATAGAACGACAATTACTATACTTATTACTCTTATTATTATCAGACTAACTCATATTATTAGCCATATTGTGCTTATATGAGCGATAGAACGACAATTACTATATTTATTACACTCACTATTATCATGCTAACTCATATTATTAACCATATTATGCAGATATGATCGATAGAACTACACTTACTATACTCATTACTCTTATTATTATCAATCTAACTCATATTATTAACCATATTATGCAATTATGATCGATAGAACGACAATTACTATACTTATTACACTTATTATTATCAATCTAACTCATATTATTAGCCATATTATGCTTGTATGATCGATAGAACGACAATTACTATACTTATTACTCTTATTATTATCAATCTAACTCATATTATTCGCCATATTGTGATTACATGAGCGATAGAACGACAATTACTATATTTATTACACTCACTATTATCAATCTAACTCATATTATTAACCATATTATGCAGATATGATCGATAGAACGACAATTACTATACTAATTACTGTTGTTATTATCAATCTAACTCATATTATTAACCATACTATGCAGATATGATCGATAGAACGACCATTACTATACTTATTACTCTTATTATTATCAATCTAACTCATATTATTAGCCATATTATGCTTTTATGATCGATAGAACGAGAATTACAATACTCACTACTCTTAGTATTATCAATCTAACTCATATTATTAGCCATATTATGCTTATATGATCGATAGAACGACAATTACTATACTTATTACTCTTATTATCATCAATCCAACTTATATTAAAAGCCATATTATGCTTATATTATCGATAGAACGACAATTACTATACTTATTACTCTTATTATTATCAATCTAACTCATATTATTAGCCATATTATGGTTTAATGATCGATAGAACGACAATTACTATACTTATTACTCTTATTATTATCAATCTAACTCGTATTATTAGCCATATTATGCTTATATGATCGATAGAACGACAAATACTATACTTACTACTCTTATTATTATCAATCTAACACATATTATTAGCCATATTATGCTTATATGATCGATAGAACGACAATTACTATACTCACTACTCTTAGTATTATCAATCTAACTCATATTATTAGCCATATTATGCTTTTATGATCGATAGAACGAGAATTACTATACTCACTACTCTTAGTATTATCAATCTAACTCATATTATTAGCCATATTATGCTTATATGATCGATAGAACGACAATTACTATACTTATTACTCTTATTATTATCAATCTAACTCATATTATTAGCCATATTGTTCTTATATGAGCGATAGAACGACAATTACTATATTTATTACACTCACTATTATCAATCTAACTCATATTATTAACCATATTATGCAGATATGATCGATAGAACGACAATTACTATACTTATTACTCTTATTATTATCAATCTACCTCATATTATTAGCCATATTGTGCTTATATGATCGATAGAACGACAATTACTATACTTATTACTCTTATTATTATAAATCTAACTCATATTATTAGCCATATTATGCTTATATGATCGATAGAACGACAATTACTATACTCATTACTCTTATTATTATCAATCTAACTCATATTATTAGCCATATTACGCTTATATGATCGATAGAACGACAATTACTATACTTATTACACTTATTATTATCAATCTAACTCATATTATTAGCCATATTATGCTTATATGATCGATAGAACGACAATTACTATACTTATTACTCTTACTATTATCAATCTAACTCATATTATTAGCCATATTGTGCTTATATGAGCGATAGAACGACAATTACTATATTTATTACACTCACTATTATCAATCTAACTCATATTATTAACCATATTATGCAGATATGATCGATCGAACGACAATTACTATACTTTTTACACTTATTATTATCAATCTAACTCATAGTATTAGCCATATTATGCTTATATGATCGATAGTACGACAATTACTATACTCATTGCTCTTATTATTATCAATCTAACTCATATTATTAACCATATTATGCAATTATGATCGATAGAACGACAATTACTATACTTATTACACTTATTATTATCAATCTAACTCATATTATTAGCCATATTATGCTTGTATGATCGATAGAACGACAATTACTATACTTATTACTCTTATTATTATCAATCTAACTCATATTATTAGCCATATTGTGATTACATGAGCGATAGAACGACAATTACTATATTTATTACACTCACTATTATCAATCTAACTCATATTATTAACCATATTATGCAGATATGATCGATAGAACGACAATTACTATACTCATTACTCTTATTATTATCAATCTAACTCATATTATTAGCCATATTATGGTTAAATGATCGATAGAACGACAATTACTATACTCACTACTCTTAGTATTATCAATCTAACTCATATTATTAGCCATATTATGCTTTTATGATCGATAGAACGAGAATTACAATACTCACTACTCTTAGTATTATCAATCTAACTCATATTATTAGCCATATTATGCTTATATGATCGATAGAACGACAATTACTATACTTATTACTCTTATTATCATCAATCCAACTTATATTAAAAGCCATATTATGCTTATATTATCGATAGAACGACAATTACTATACTTATTACTCTTATTATTATCAATCTAACTCATATTATTAGCCATATTATGGTTTAATGATCGATAGAACGACAATTACTATACTTATTACTCTTATTATTATCAATCTAACTCGTATTATTAGCCATATTATGCTTATATGATCGATAGAACGACAAATACTATACTTACTACTCTTATTATTATCAATCTAACACATATTATTAGCCGTATTATGCTTATATGATCGATAGAACGACAATTACTATACTCACTACTCTTAGTATTATCAATCTAACTCATATTATTAGCCATATTATGCTTTTATGATCGATAGAACGAGAATTACTATACTCACTACTCTTAGTATTATCAATCTAACTCATATTATTAGCCATATTATGCTTATATGATCGATAGAACGACAATTACTATACTTATTACTCTTATTATTATCAATCTAACTCATATTATTAGCCATATTGTGCTTATATGAGCGATAGAACGACAATTACTATATTTATTACACTCACTATTATCAATCTAACTCATATTATTAACCATATTATGCAGATATGATCGATAGAACGACAATTACTATACTTATTACTCTTATTATTATCAATCTACCTCATATTATTAGCCATATTGTGCTTATATGATCGATAGAACGACAATTACTATACTTATTACTCTTATTATTATAAATCTAACTCATATTATTAGCCATATTATGCTTATATGATCGATAGAACGACAATTACTATACTCATTACTCTTATTATTATCAATGTAACTAATATTATTAGCCATATTACGCTTATATGATCGATAGAACGACAATTACTATACTTATTACACTTATTATTATCAATCTAACTCATATTATTAGCCATATTATGCTTATATGATCGATAGAACGACAATTACTATACTTATTACTCTTATTATTATCAATCTAACTCATATTATTAGCCATATTGTGATTACATGAGCGATAGAACGACAATTACTATATTTATTACACTCACTATTATCAATCTAACTCATATTATTAACCATATTATGCAGATATGATCGATAGAACGACAATTACTATACTTATTACTCTTATTATTATCAATCTAACTCATATTATTAGCCATATTGTGCTTATATGATCGATAGAACGACAATTACTATACTTATTACTCTTATTATTATAAATCTAACTCATATTATTAACCATATTATGCAGATATGATCGATAGAACGACAATTACTATACTTATTACTCTTATTATTATCAATCTAACTCATATTATTAGCCATATTGTGCTTATATGATCGATAGAACGACAATTACTATACTTATTACTCTTATTATTATAAATCTAACTCGTATTATTAGCCATATTATGTTTATATGATCGATAGAACGACAATTACTATACTCATTACTCTTATTATTATCAATCTAACTCATGCTATTAGCCATATTATGGTTATATGATCGATATAACGACAATTACTATACTAATTACTGTTATTATTATCAATCTAACTCATATTATTAACCATACTATGCAGATATGATCGATAGAACGACCATTACTATACTTATTACTCTTATTATTATCAATCTAACTCATATTATTAGCCACATTATGCTTATATGATCGATAGAACTACAATTACTATACTCATTACTCTTATTATTATCAATCCAACTCATATTATTACCCGTATTATGCTGATATCATCGATAGAACGACATTCACTATACGTATTACACTCACTATTATCAATCTAACTCATATTATTAACCATATTATGCAGATATGATCGATAGAACGACAATTACTATACTTATTACTCTTATTATTATCATTCTAACTCATATTATTAACCATATTATGCAGATATGATCGATAGAACTACAATTACTATACTCATTACTCTTATTATTATCAATCTAACTCATATTATTAGTCATATTATGCTTATATGATCGATAGAACGACAATTACTATACTTATTACTCTTATTATTATGAATCTAACTCATATTATTAGCCACATTATGCTTATATGATCGATAGAACTACAATTACTATACTCATTACTCTTATTATTATCAATCCAACTCATATTATTACCCATATTATGCTGATATGATCGATAGAACGACATTCACTATACTTATTACACTCACTATTATCAATCTAACTCATATTATTAACCATATTATGCTGATATGATCGATAGAACGACAATTACTATACTTATTACTCTTATTATTATCATGCTAACTCATATTATTAACCATATTATGCAGATATGATCGATAGAACTACAATTACTATACTCATTACTCTTATTATTATCAATCTAACTCATATTATTAGCCATATTATGCTTATATTATCGATAGAACGACAATTACTATACTTATTACTGTCATTATTATCAATCTAACTCATATTATTAGCCATATTATGCTTATATGATCGATAGAACGACAATTACTATACTTATTACTCTTATTATTATCAGACTAACTCATATTATTAGCCATATTGTGCTTATATGAGCGATAGAACGACAATTACTATATTTATTACACTCACTATTATCATGCTAACTCATATTATTAACCATATTATGCAGATATGATCGATAGAACTACAATTACTATACTCATTACTCTTATTATTATCAATCTAACTCATATTATTAACCATATTATGCAATTATGATCGATAGAACGACAATTACTATACTTATTACACTTATTATTATCAATCTAACTCATATTATTAGCCATATTATGCTTGTATGATCGATAGAACGACAATTACTATACTTATTACTCTTATTATTATCAATCTAACTCATATTATTAGCCATATTGTGATTACATGAGCGATAGAACGACAATTACTATATTTATTACACTCACTATTATCAATCTAACTCATATTATTAACCATATTATGCAGATATGATCGATAGAACGACAATTACTATACTAATTACTGTTGTTATTATCAATCTAACTCATATTATTAACCATACTATGCAGATATGATCGATAGAACGACCATTACTATACTTATTACTCTTATTATTATCAATCTAACTCATATTATTAGCCATATTATGCTTTTATGATCGATAGAACGAGAATTACAATACTCACTACTCTTAGTATTATCAATCTAACTCATATTATTAGCCATATTATGCTTATATGATCGATAGAACGACAATTACTATACTTATTACTCTTATTATCATCAATCCAACTTATATTAAAAGCCATATTATGCTTATATTATCGATAGAACTACAATTACTATACTTATTACTCTTATTATTATCAATCTAACTCATATTATTAGCCATATTATGGTTTAATGATCGATAGAACGACAATTACTATACTTATTACTCTTATTATTATCAATCTAACTCGTATTATTAGCCATATTATGCTTATATGATCGATAGAACGACAAATACTATACTTACTACTCTTATTATTATCAATCTAACACATATTATTAGCCATATTATGCTTATATGATCGATAGAACGACAATTACTATACTCACTACTCTTAGTATTATCAATCTAACTCATATTATTAGCCATATTATGCTTTTATGATCGATAGAACGAGAATTACTATACTCACTACTCTTAGTATTATCAATCTAACTCATATTATTAGCCATATTATGCTTATATGATCGATAGAACGACAATTACTATACTTATTACTCTTATTATTATCAATCTAACTCATATTATTAGCCATATTGTGCTTATATGAGCGATAGAACGACAATTACTATATTTATTACACTCACTATTATCAATCTAACTCATATTATTAACCATATTATGCAGATATGATCGATAGAACGACAATTACTATACTTATTACTCTTATTATTATCAATCTACCTCATATTATTAGCCATATTGTGCTTATATGATCGATAGAACGACAATTACTATACTTATTACTCTTATTATTATAAATCTAACTCATATTATTAGCCATATTATGCTTATATGATCGATAGAACGACAATTACTATACTCATTACTCTTATTATTATCAATCTAACTCATATTATTAGCCATATTACGCTTATATGATCGATAGAACGACAATTACTATACTTATTACACTTATTATTATCAATCTAACTCATATTATTAGCCATATTATGCTTATATGATCGATAGAACGACAATTACTATACTTATTACACTTATTATTATCAATCTAACTCATATTATTAGCCATATTATGCTTGTATGATCGATAGAACGACAATTACTATACTTATTACTCTTATTATTATCAATCTAACTCATATTATTAGCCATATTGTGATTACATGAGCGATAGAACGACAATTACTATATTTATTACACTCACTATTATCAATCTAACTCATATTATTAACCATATTATGCAGATATGATCGATAGAACGACAATTACTATACTCATTACTCTTATTATTATCAATCTAACTCATATTATTAGCCATATTATGGTTAAATGATCGATAGAACGACAATTACTATACTCACTACTCTTAGTATTATCAATCTAACTCATATTATTAGCCATATTATGCTTTTATGATCGATAGAACGAGAATTACAATACTCACTACTCTTAGTATTATCAATCTAACTCATATTATTAGCCATATTATGCTTATATGATCGATAGAACGACAATTACTATACTTATTACTCTTATTATCATCAATCCAACTTATATTAAAAGCCATATTATGCTTATATTATCGATAGAACGACAATTACTATACTTATTACTCTTATTATTATCAATCTAACTCATATTATTAGCCATATTATGGTTTAATGATCGATAGAACGACAATTACTATACTTATTACTCTTATTATTATCAATCTAACTCGTATTATTAGCCATATTATGCTTATATGATCGATAGAACGACAAATACTATACTTACTACTCTTATTATTATCAATCTAACACATATTATTAGCCATATTATGCTTATATGATCGATAGAACGACAATTACTATACTCACTGCTCTTAGTATTATCAATCTAACTCATATTATTAGCCATATTATGCTTTTATGATCGATAGAACGAGAATTACTATACTCACTACTCTTAGTATTATCAATCTAACTCATATTATTAGCCATATTATGCTTATATGATCGATAGAACGACAATTACTATACTTATTACTCTTATTATTATCAATCTAACTCATATTATTAGCCATATTGTGCTTATATGAGCGATAGAACGACAATTACTATATTTATTACACTCACTATTATCAATCTAACTCATATTATTAACCATATTATGCAGATATGATCGATAGAACGACAATTACTATACTTATTACTCTTATTATTATCAATCTACCTCATATTATTAGCCATATTGTGCTTATATGATCGATAGAACGACAATTACTATACTTATTACTCTTATTATTATAAATCTAACTCATATTATTAGCCATATTATGCTTATATGATCGATAGAACGACAATTACTATACTCATTACTCTTATTATTATCAATCTAACTCATATTATTAGCCATATTACGCTTATATGATCGATAGAACGACAATTACTATACTTATTACACTTATTATTATCAATCTAACTCATATTATTAGCCATATTATGCTTATATGATCGATAGAACGACAATTACTATACTTATTACTCTTATTATTATCAATCTAACTCATATTATTAGCCATATTGTGATTACATGAGCGATAGAACGACAATTACTATATTTATTACACTCCCTATTATCAATCTAACTCATATTATTAACCATATTATGCAGATATGATCGATAGAACGACAATTACTATACTTATTACTCTTATTATTATAAATCTAACTCATATTATTAACCATATTATGCAGATATGATCGATAGAACGACAATTACTATACTTATTACTCTTATTATTATCAATCTAACTCATATTATTAGCCATATTGTGCTTATATGATCGATAGAACGACAATTACTATACTTATTACTCTTATTATTATAAATCTAACTCGTATTATTAGCCATATTATGCTTATATGATCGATAGAACGACAATTACTATACTCATTACTCTTATTATTATCAATCTAACTCATGCTATTAGCCATATTATGGTTATATGATCGATATAACGACAATTACTATACTAATTACTGTTATTATTATCAATCTAACTCATATTATTAACCATACTATGCAGATATGATCGATAGAACGACCATTACTATACTTATTACTCTTATTATTATCAATCTAACTCATATTATTAGCCACATTATGCTTATATGATCGATAGAACTACAATTACTATACTCATTACTCTTATTATTATCAATCCAACTCATATTATTACCCGTATTATGCTGATATCATCGATAGAACGACATTCACTATACGTATTACACTCACTATTATCAATCTAACTCATATTATTAACCATATTATGCAGATATGATCGATAGAACGACAATTACTATACTTATTACTCTTATTATTATCATTCTAACTCATATTATTAACCATATTATGCAGATATGATCGATAGAACTACAATTACTATACTCATTACTCTTATTATTATCAATCTAACTCATATTATTAGTCATATTATGCTTATATGATCGATAGAACGACAATTACTATACTTATTACTCTTATTATTATGAATCTAACTCATATTATTAGCCACATTATGCTTATATGATCGATAGAACTACAATTACTATACTCATTACTCTTATTATTATCAATCCAACTCATATTATTACCCATATTATGCTGATATGATCGATAGAACGACATTCACTATACTTATTACACTCACTATTATCAATCTAACTCATATTATTAACCATATTATGCTGATATGATCGATAGAACGACAATTACTATACTTATTACTCTTATTGTTATCATGCTAACTCATATTATTAACCATATTATGCAGATATGATCGATAGAACTACAATTACTATACTCATTACTCTTATTATTATCAATCTAACTCATATTATTAGCCATATTATGCTTATATTATCGATAGAACGACAATTACTATACTTATTACTGTCATTATTATCAATCTAACTCATATTATTAGCCATATTATGCTTATATGATCGATAGAACGACAATTACTATACTTATTACTCTTATTATTATCAGACTAACTCATATTATTAGCCATATTGTGCTTATATGAGCGATAGAACGACAATTACTATATTTATTACACTCACTATTATCATGCTAACTCATATTATTAACCATATTATGCAGATATGATCGATAGAACTACAATAACTATACTCATTACTCTTATTATTATCAATCTAACTCATATTATTAACCATATTATGCAATTATGATCGATAGAACGACAATTACTATACTTAATACACTTATTATTATCAATCTAACTCATATTATTAGCCATATTATGCTTGTATGATCGATAGAACGACAATTACTATACTTATTACTCTTATTATTATCAATCTAACTCATATTATTAGCCATATTGTGATTACATGAGCGATAGAACGACAATTACTATATTTATTACACTCACTATTATCAATCTAACTCATATTATTAACCATATTATGCAGATATGATCGATAGAACGACAATTACTATACTCATTACTCTTATTATTATCAATCTAACTCATATTATTAGCCATATTATGGTTAAATGATCGATAGAACGACAATTACTATACTCACTACTCTTAGTATTATCAATCTAACTCATATTATTAGCCATATTATGCTTTTATGATCGATAGAACGAGAATTACAATACTCACTACTCTTAGTATTATCAATCTAACTCGTATTATTAGCCATATTATGCTTATATGATCGATAGAACGACAAATACTATACTTACTACTCTTATTATTATCAATCTAACACATATTATTAGCCATATTATGCTTATATGATCGATAGAACGACAATTACTATACTCACTACTCTTAGTATTATCAATCTAACTCATATTATTAGCCATATTATGCTTTTATGATCGATAGAACGAGAATTACTATACTCGCTACTCTTAGTATTATCAATCTAACTCATATTATTAGCCATATTATGCTTATATGATCGATAGAACGACAATTACTATACTTATTACTCTTATTATTATCAATCTAACTCATATTATTAGCCATATTGTGCTTATATGAGCGATAGAACGACAATTACTATATTTATTACACTCACTATTATCAATCTAACTCATATTATTAACCATATTATGCAGATATGATCGATAGAACGACAATTACTATACTTATTACTCTTATTATTATCAATCTACCTCATATTATTAGCCATATTGTGCTTATATGATCGATAGAACGACAATTACTATACTTATTACTCTTATTATTATAAATCTAACTCATATTATTAGCCATATTATGCTTATATGATCGATAGAACGACAATTACTATACTCATTACTCTTATTATTATCAATCTAACTCATATTATTAGCCATATTACGCTTATATGATCGATAGAACGACAATTACTATACTTATTACACTTATTATTATCAATCTAACTCATATTATTAGCCATATTATGCTTATATGATCGATAGAACGACAATTACTATACTTATTACTCTTATTATTATCAATCTAACTCATATTATTAGCCATATTGTGATTACATGAGCGATAGAACGACAATTACTATATTTATTACACTCACTATTATCAATCTAACTCATATTATTAACTATATTATGCAGATATGATCGATAGAACGACAATTACTATACTTATTACTCTTATTATTATCAATCTAACTCATATTATTAGCCATATTGTGCTTATATGATCGATAGAACGACAATTACTATACTTATTACTCTTATTATTATAAATCTAACTCATATTATTAACCATATTATGCAGATATGATCGATAGAACGACAATTACTATACTTATTACTCTTATTATTATCAATCTAACTCATATTATTAGCCATATTGTGCTTATATGATCGATAGAACGACAATTACTATACTTATTACTCTTATTATTATAAATCTAACTCGTATTATTAGCCATATTATGCTTATATGATCGATAGAACGACAATTACTATACTCATTACTCTTATTATTATCAATCTAACTCATGCTATTAGCCATATTATGGTTATATGATCGATATAACGACAATTACTATACTAATTACTGTTATTATTATCAATCTAACTCATATTATTAACCATACTATGCAGATATGATCGATAGAACGACCATTACTATACTTATTACTCTTATTATTATCAATCTAACTCATATTATTAGCCACATTATGCTTATATGATCGATAGAACTACAATTACTATACTCATTACTCTTATTATTATCAATCCAACTCATATTATTAGTCATATTATGCTTATATGATCGATAGAACGACAATTACTATACTTATTACTCTTATTATTATGAATCTAACTCATATTATTAGCCACATTATGCTTATATGATCGATAGAACTACAATTACTA
Source organism: Megachile rotundata (assembly GCF_050947335.1). NCBI lineage: Eukaryota > Metazoa > Arthropoda > Insecta > Hymenoptera > Megachilidae > Megachile > Megachile rotundata. Next base: position 16,188 of record NW_027474451.1, read on the forward strand.
TACTCATTACTCTTATTATTATCAGACTAACTCATATTATTAGCCATATTGTGCTTATATGAGCGATAGAACGACAATTACTATATTTATTACACTCACTATTATCATGCTAACTCATATTATTAACCATATTATGCAGATATGATCGATAGAACTACAATTACTATACTCATTACTCTTATTATTATAAATCTAACTCATATTATTAGCCATATTATGCTTATATGATCGATAGAACGACAATTACTGTACTCATTACTCTTATTATTATCAATCTAATTCATATTATTAGCCATATTATGCTTATATGATCGATAGAACGACAATTACTATACTTATTACACTTATTATTATCAATCTAACTCATATTATTAGCCATATTATGCTTATATGATCGATAGAACGACCATTACTATATTTATTACTCTTATTATTATCAATCTAACTCATATTATTAACCATATTATGCAGATATGATCGATAGAACGACAATTACTATACTTATTACTCTTATTATTATCAATCTAACTCATATTATTAGCCATATTGTGCATATATGATCGATAGAACGACAATTACTATACATATTACTCTTATTATTATAAATCTAACTCATATTATTAGCCATATTATGCTTATATGATCGATAGAACGACAATTACTATACTCACTACTCTTAGTATTATCAATCTAACTCATATTATTAGTCATATTATGCTTATATGATCGATAGAACGACAATTACTATACTTATTACTCTTATTATTATGAATCTAACTCATATTATTAGCCACATTATGCTTATATGATCGATAGAACTACAATTACTATACTCATTACTCTTATTATTATCAATCCAACTCATATTATTACCCATATTATGCTGATATGATCGATAGAACGACATTCACTATACTTATTACACTCACTATTATCAATCTAACTCATATTATTAACCATATTATGCTGATATGATCGATAGAACGACAATTACTATACTTATTACTCTTATTATTATCATGCTAACTCATATTATTAACCATATTATGCAGATATGATCGATAGAACTACAATTACTATACTCATTACTCTTATTATTATCAATCTAACTCATATTATTAGCCATATTATGCTTATATTATCGATAGAACGACAATTACTATACTTATTACTGTCATTATTATCAATCTAACTCATATTATTAGCCATATTATGCTTATATGATCGATAGAACGACAATTACTATACTTATTACTCTTATTATTATCAGACTAACTCATATTATTAGCCATATTGTGCTTATATGAGCGATAGAACGACAATTACTATATTTATTACACTCACTATTATCATGCTAACTCATATTATTAACCATATTATGCAGATATGATCGATAGAACTACAATTACTATACTCATTACTCTTATTATTATAAATCTAACTCATATTATTAGCCATATTATGCTTATATGATCGATAGAACGACAATTACTATACTCATTACTCTTATTATTATCAATCTAATTCATATTATTAGCCATATTATGCTTATATGATCGATAGAACGACAATTACTATACTTATTACACTTATTATTATCAATCTAACTCATATTATTAGCCATATTATGCTTATATGATCGATAGAACGACCATTACTATACTTATTACTCTTATTATTATCAATCTAACTCATATTATTAACCATATTATGCAGATATGATCGATAGAACGACAATTACTATACTTATTACTCTTATTATTATCAATCTAACTCATATTATTAGCCATATTGTGCATATATGATCGATAGAACGACAATTACTATACTTATTACTCTTATTATTATAAATCTAACTCATATTATTAGCCATATTATGCTTATATGATCGATAGAACGACAATTACTATACTCACTACTCTTAGTATTATCAATCTAACTCATATTATTAGCCATATTATGCTTATATTATCGATGGAACGACAATTACTATACTTATTACTGTTATTATTATCAATCTAACTCATATTATTAGCCATATTATGCTTATATTATCGATAGAACGACAATTACTATACTTATTACTGTCATTATTATCAATCTAACTCATATTATTAGCCATATTGTGATTACATGAGCGATAGAACGACAATTACTATATTTATTACACTCACTATTATCAATCTAACTCATATTACTAACCATATTTTGCAGATATGATCGATAGAACGACAATTACTATACTCATTACTCTTATTATTATCAATCTAACTCATGCTATTAGCCATATTATGGTTATATGATCGATATAACGACAATTACTATACTAATTACTGTTATTATTATCAATCTAACTAATATTATTAACCATATTATGCAGATATGATCGATAGAACGACAATTACTATACTTATTACTCTTATTATTATCAATCTAACTCATATTATTAGCCATATTGTGCATATATGATCGATAGAACGACAATTACTATACTTATTACTCTTATTATTATAAATCTAACTCATATTATTAGCCATATTATGCTTATATGATCGATAGAACGACAATTACTATACTTATTACTCTTATTATTATGAATCTAACTCATATTATTAGCCACATTATGCTTATATGATCGATAGAACTACAATTACTATACTCATTACTCTTATTATTATCAATCCAACTCATATTATTACCCATATTATGCTGATATGATCGATAGAACGACATTCACTATACTTATTACACTCACTATTATCAATCTAACTCATATTATTAACCATATTATGCAGATATGATCGATAGAACGACAATTACTATACTTATTACTCTTATTATTATCATTCTAACTCATATTATTAACCATATTATGCAGATATGATCGATAGAACTACAATTACTATACTCATTACTCTTATTATTATCAATCTAACTCATATTATTAGCCATATTATGCTTATATGATCGATAGAACGACAATTACTATACTCACTACTCTTAGTATTATCAATCTAACTCATATTATTAGCCATATTATGCTTATATTATCGATGGAACGACAATTACTATACTTATTACTGTTATTATTATCATTCTAACTCATATTATTAGCCATATTATGCTTATATTATCGATAGAACGACAATTACTATACTTATTACTGTCATTATTATCAATCTAACTCATATTATTAGCCATATTATGCTTATATGATCGATAGAACGACAATTACTATACTTATTACTCTTATTATTATCAGACTAACTCATATTATTAGCCATATTGTGCTTATATGAGCGATAGAACGACAATTACTATATTTATTACACTCACTATTATCATGCTAACTCATATTATTAACCATATTATTCAGATATGATCGATAGAACTACAATTACTATACTCATTACTCTTATTATTATAAATCTAACTCATATTATTAGCCATATTATGCTTATATGATCGATAGAACGACAATTACTATACTCATTACTCTTATTATTATCAATCTAATTCATATTATTAGCCATATTATGCTTATATGATCGATAGAACGACAATTACTATACTTATTACACTTATTATTATCAATCTAACTCATATTATTAGCCATATTATGCTTATATGATCGATAGAACGACCATTACTATACTTATTACTCTTATTATTATCAATCTAACTCATATTATTAGCCATATTGTGATTACATGAGCGATAGAACGACAATTACTATATTTATTACACTCACTATTATCAATCTAGCTCATATTACTAACCATATTTTGCAGATATGATCGATAGAACGACAATTACTATACTCATTACTCTTATTATTATCAATCTAACTCATGCTATTAGCCATATTATGGTTATATGATCGATATAACGACAATTACTATACTAATTACTGTTATTATTATCAATCTAACTAATATTATTAACCATATTATGCAGATATGATCGATAGAACGACAATTACTATACTTATTACTCTTATTATTATCAATCTAACTCATATTATTAGCCATATTGTGCATATATGATCGATAGAACGACAATTACTATACTTATTACTCTTATTATTATAAATCTAACTCGTATTATTAGCCATATTATGTTTATATGATCGATAGAACGACAATTACTATACTCATTACTCTTATTATTATCAATCTAACTCATGCTATTAGCCATATTATGGTTATATGATCGATATAACGACAATTACTATACTAATTACTGTTATTATTATCAATCTAACTCATATTATTAACCATACTATGCAGATATGATCGATAGAACGACCATTACTATACTTATTACTCTTATTATTATCAATCTAACTCATATTATTAGCCACATTATGCTTATATGATCGATAGAACTACAATTACTATACTCATTACTCTTATTATTATCAATCCAACTCATATTATTACCCGTATTATGCTGATATCATCGATAGAACGACATTCACTATACGTATTACACTCACTATTATCAATCTAACTCATATTATTAACCATATTATGCAGATATGATCGATAGAACGACAATTACTATACTTATTACTCTTATTATTATCATTCTAACTCATATTATTAACCATATTATGCAGATATGATCGATAGAACTACAATTACTATCCTCATTACTCTTATTATTATCAATCTAACTCATATTATTAGTCATATTATGCTTATATGATCGATAGAACGACAATTACTATACTTATTACTCTTATTATTATGAATCTAACTCATATTATTAGCCACATTATGCTTATATGATCGATAGAACTACAATTACTATACTCATTACTCTTATTATTATCAATCCAACTCATATTATTACCCATATTATGCTGATATGATCGATAGAACGACATTCACTATACTTATTACACTCACTATTATCAATCTAACTCATATTATTAACCATATTATGCTGATATGATCGATAGAACGACAATTACTATACTTATTACTCTTATTATTATCATGCTAACTCATATTATTAACCATATTATGCAGATATGATCGATAGAACTACAATTACTATACTCATTACTCTTATTATTATCAATCTAACTCATATTATTAGCCATATTATGCTTATATTATCGATAGAACGACAATTACTATACTTATTACTGTCATTATTATCAATCTAACTCATATTATTAGCCATATTATGCTTATATGATCGATAGAACGACAATTACTATACTTATTACTCTTATTATTATCAGACTAACTCATATTATTAGCCATATTGTGCTTATATGAGCGATAGAACGACAATTACTATATTTATTACACTCACTATTATCATGCTAACTCATATTATTAACCATATTATGCAGATATGATCGATAGAACTACAATTACTATACTCATTACTCTTATTATTATCAATCTAACTCATATTATTAACCATATTATGCAATTATGATCGATAGAACGACAATTACTATACTTATTACACTTATTATTATCAATCTAACTCATATTATTAGCCATATTATGCTTGTATGATCGATAGAACGACAATTACTATACTTATTACTCTTATTATTATCAATCTAACTCATATTATTAGCCATATTGTGATTACATGAGCGATAGAACGACAATTACTATATTTATTACACTCACTATTATCAATCTAACTCATATTATTAACCATATTATGCAGATATGATCGATAGAACGACAATTACTATACTAATTACTGTTGTTATTATCAATCTAACTCATATTATTAACCATACTATGCAGATATGATCGATAGAACGACCATTACTATACTTATTACTCTTATTATTATCAATCTAACTCATATTATTAGCCATATTATGCTTTTATGATCGATAGAACGAGAATTACAATACTCACTACTCTTAGTATTATCAATCTAACTCATATTATTAGCCATATTATGCTTATATGATCGATAGAACGACAATTACTATACTTATTACTCTTATTATCATCAATCCAACTTATATTAAAAGCCATATTATGCTTATATTATCGATAGAACTACAATTACTATACTTATTACTCTTATTATTATCAATCTAACTCATATTATTAGCCATATTATGGTTTAATGATCGATAGAACGACAATTACTATACTTATTACTCTTATTATTATCAATCTAACTCGTATTATTAGCCATATTATGCTTATATGATCGATAGAACGACAAATACTATACTTACTACTCTTATTATTATCAATCTAACACATATTATTAGCCATATTATGCTTATATGATCGATAGAACGACAATTACTATACTCACTACTCTTAGTATTATCAATCTAACTCATATTATTAGCCATATTATGCTTTTATGATCGATAGAACGAGAATTACTATACTCACTACTCTTAGTATTATCAATCTAACTCATATTATTAGCCATATTATGCTTATATGATCGATAGAACGACAATTACTATACTTATTACTCTTATTATTATCAATCTAACTCATATTATTAGCCATATTGTGCTTATATGAGCGATAGAACGACAATTACTATATTTATTACACTCACTATTATCAATCTAACTCATATTATTAACCATATTATGCAGATATGATCGATAGAACGACAATTACTATACTTATTACTCTTATTATTATCAATCTACCTCATATTATTAGCCATATTGTGCTTATATGATCGATAGAACGACAATTACTATACTTATTACTCTTATTATTATAAATCTAACTCATATTATTAGCCATATTATGCTTATATGATCGATAGAACGACAATTACTATACTCATTACTCTTATTATTATCAATCTAACTCATATTATTAGCCATATTACGCTTATATGATCGATAGAACGACAATTACTATACTTATTACACTTATTATTATCAATCTAACTCATATTATTAGCCATATTATGCTTATATGATCGATAGAACGACAATTACTATACTTATTACACTTATTATTATCAATCTAACTCATATTATTAGCCATATTATGCTTGTATGATCGATAGAACGACAATTACTATACTTATTACTCTTATTATTATCAATCTAACTCATATTATTAGCCATATTGTGATTACATGAGCGATAGAACGACAATTACTATATTTATTACACTCACTATTATCAATCTAACTCATATTATTAACCATATTATGCAGATATGATCGATAGAACGACAATTACTATACTCATTACTCTTATTATTATCAATCTAACTCATATTATTAGCCATATTATGGTTAAATGATCGATAGAACGACAATTACTATACTCACTACTCTTAGTATTATCAATCTAACTCATATTATTAGCCATATTATGCTTTTATGATCGATAGAACGAGAATTACAATACTCACTACTCTTAGTATTATCAATCTAACTCATATTATTAGCCATATTATGCTTATATGATCGATAGAACGACAATTACTATACTTATTACTCTTATTATCATCAATCCAACTTATATTAAAAGCCATATTATGCTTATATTATCGATAGAACGACAATTACTATACTTATTACTCTTATTATTATCAATCTAACTCATATTATTAGCCATATTATGGTTTAATGATCGATAGAACGACAATTACTATACTTATTACTCTTATTATTATCAATCTAACTCGTATTATTAGCCATATTATGCTTATATGATCGATAGAACGACAAATACTATACTTACTACTCTTATTATTATCAATCTAACACATATTATTAGCCATATTATGCTTATATGATCGATAGAACGACAATTACTATACTCACTGCTCTTAGTATTATCAATCTAACTCATATTATTAGCCATATTATGCTTTTATGATCGATAGAACGAGAATTACTATACTCACTACTCTTAGTATTATCAATCTAACTCATATTATTAGCCATATTATGCTTATATGATCGATAGAACGACAATTACTATACTTATTACTCTTATTATTATCAATCTAACTCATATTATTAGCCATATTGTGCTTATATGAGCGATAGAACGACAATTACTATATTTATTACACTCACTATTATCAATCTAACTCATATTATTAACCATATTATGCAGATATGATCGATAGAACGACAATTACTATACTTATTACTCTTATTATTATCAATCTACCTCATATTATTAGCCATATTGTGCTTATATGATCGATAGAACGACAATTACTATACTTATTACTCTTATTATTATAAATCTAACTCATATTATTAGCCATATTATGCTTATATGATCGATAGAACGACAATTACTATACTCATTACTCTTATTATTATCAATCTAACTCATATTATTAGCCATATTACGCTTATATGATCGATAGAACGACAATTACTATACTTATTACACTTATTATTATCAATCTAACTCATATTATTAGCCATATTATGCTTATATGATCGATAGAACGACAATTACTATACTTATTACTCTTATTATTATCAATCTAACTCATATTATTAGCCATATTGTGATTACATGAGCGATAGAACGACAATTACTATATTTATTACACTCCCTATTATCAATCTAACTCATATTATTAACCATATTATGCAGATATGATCGATAGAACGACAATTACTATACTTATTACTCTTATTATTATAAATCTAACTCATATTATTAACCATATTATGCAGATATGATCGATAGAACGACAATTACTATACTTATTACTCTTATTATTATCAATCTAACTCATATTATTAGCCATATTGTGCTTATATGATCGATAGAACGACAATTACTATACTTATTACTCTTATTATTATAAATCTAACTCGTATTATTAGCCATATTATGCTTATATGATCGATAGAACGACAATTACTATACTCATTACTCTTATTATTATCAATCTAACTCATGCTATTAGCCATATTATGGTTATATGATCGATATAACGACAATTACTATACTAATTACTGTTATTATTATCAATCTAACTCATATTATTAACCATACTATGCAGATATGATCGATAGAACGACCATTACTATACTTATTACTCTTATTATTATCAATCTAACTCATATTATTAGCCACATTATGCTTATATGATCGATAGAACTACAATTACTATACTCATTACTCTTATTATTATCAATCCAACTCATATTATTACCCGTATTATGCTGATATCATCGATAGAACGACATTCACTATACGTATTACACTCACTATTATCAATCTAACTCATATTATTAACCATATTATGCAGATATGATCGATAGAACGACAATTACTATACTTATTACTCTTATTATTATCATTCTAACTCATATTATTAACCATATTATGCAGATATGATCGATAGAACTACAATTACTATACTCATTACTCTTATTATTATCAATCTAACTCATATTATTAGTCATATTATGCTTATATGATCGATAGAACGACAATTACTATACTTATTACTCTTATTATTATGAATCTAACTCATATTATTAGCCACATTATGCTTATATGATCGATAGAACTACAATTACTATACTCATTACTCTTATTATTATCAATCCAACTCATATTATTACCCATATTATGCTGATATGATCGATAGAACGACATTCACTATACTTATTACACTCACTATTATCAATCTAACTCATATTATTAACCATATTATGCTGATATGATCGATAGAACGACAATTACTATACTTATTACTCTTATTGTTATCATGCTAACTCATATTATTAACCATATTATGCAGATATGATCGATAGAACTACAATTACTATACTCATTACTCTTATTATTATCAATCTAACTCATATTATTAGCCATATTATGCTTATATTATCGATAGAACGACAATTACTATACTTATTACTGTCATTATTATCAATCTAACTCATATTATTAGCCATATTATGCTTATATGATCGATAGAACGACAATTACTATACTTATTACTCTTATTATTATCAGACTAACTCATATTATTAGCCATATTGTGCTTATATGAGCGATAGAACGACAATTACTATATTTATTACACTCACTATTATCATGCTAACTCATATTATTAACCATATTATGCAGATATGATCGATAGAACTACAATAACTATACTCATTACTCTTATTATTATCAATCTAACTCATATTATTAACCATATTATGCAATTATGATCGATAGAACGACAATTACTATACTTAATACACTTATTATTATCAATCTAACTCATATTATTAGCCATATTATGCTTGTATGATCGATAGAACGACAATTACTATACTTATTACTCTTATTATTATCAATCTAACTCATATTATTAGCCATATTGTGATTACATGAGCGATAGAACGACAATTACTATATTTATTACACTCACTATTATCAATCTAACTCATATTATTAACCATATTATGCAGATATGATCGATAGAACGACAATTACTATACTCATTACTCTTATTATTATCAATCTAACTCTTATTATTAGCCATATTATGGTTAAATGATCGATAGAACGACAATTACTATACTCACTACTCTTAGTATTATCAATCTAACTCATATTATTAGCCATATTATGCTTTTATGATCGATAGAACGAGAATTACAATACTCACTACTCTTAGTATTATCAATCTAACTCGTATTATTAGCCATATTATGCTTATATGATCGATAGAACGACAAATACTATACTTACTACTCTTATTATTATCAATCTAACACATATTATTAGCCATATTATGCTTATATGATCGATAGAACGACAATTACTATACTCACTACTCTTAGTATTATCAATCTAACTCATATTATTAGCCATATTATGCTTTTATGATCGATAGAACGAGAATTACTATACTCGCTACTCTTAGTATTATCAATCTAACTCATATTATTAGCCATATTATGCTTATATGATCGATAGAACGACAATTACTATACTTATTACTCTTATTATTATCAATCTAACTCATATTATTAGCCATATTGTGCTTATATGAGCGATAGAACGACAATTACTATATTTATTACACTCACTATTATCAATCTAACTCATATTATTAACCATATTATGCAGATATGATCGATAGAACGACAATTTCTATACTTATTACTCTTATTATTATCAATCTACCTCATATTATTAGCCATATTGTGCTTATATGATCGATAGAACGACAATTACTATACTTATTACTCTTATTATTATAAATCTAACTCATATTATTAGCCATATTATGCTTATATGATCGATAGAACGACAATTACTATACTCATTACTCTTATTATTATCAATCTAACTCATATTATTAGCCATATTACGCTTATATGATCGATAGAACGACAATTACTATACTTATTACACTTATTATTATCAATCTAACTCATATTATTAGCCATATTATGCTTATATGATCGATAGAACGACAATTACTATACTTATTACTCTTATTATTATCAATCTAACTCATATTATTAGCCATATTGTGATTACATGAGCGATAGAACGACAATTACTATATTTATTACACTCACTATTATCAATCTAACTCATATTATTAACTATATTATGCAGATATGATCGATAGAACGACAATTACTATACTTATTACTCTTATTATTATCAATCTAACTCATATTATTAGCCATATTGTGCTTATATGATCGATAGAACGACAATTACTATACTTATTACTCTTATTATTATAAATCTAACTCATATTATTAACCATATTATGCAGATATGATCGATAGAACGACAATTACTATACTTATTACTCTTATTATTATCAATCTAACTCATATTATTAGCCATATTGTGCTTATATGATCGATAGAACGACAATTACTATACTTATTACTCTTATTATTATAAATCTAACTCGTATTATTAGCCATATTATGCTTATATGATCGATAGAACGACAATTACTATACTCATTACTCTTATTATTATCAATCTAACTCATGCTATTAGCCATATTATGGTTATATGATCGATATAACGACAATTACTATACTAATTACTGTTATTATTATCAATCTAACTCATATTATTAACCATACTATGCAGATATGATCGATAGAACGACCATTACTATACTTATTACTCTTATTATTATCAATCTAACTCATATTATTAGCCACATTATGCTTATATGATCGATAGAACTACAATTACTATACTCATTACTCTTATTATTATCAATCCAACTCATATTATTAGTCATATTATGCTTATATGATCGATAGAACGACAATTACTATACTTATTACTCTTATTATTATGAATCTAACTCATATTATTAGCCACATTATGCTTATATGATCGATAGAACTACAATTACTATACTCATTACTCTTATTATTATCAGACTAACTCATATTATTAGCCATATTGTGCTTATATGAGCGATAGAACGACAATTACTATATTTATTACACTCACTATTATCATGCTAACTCATATTATTAACCATATTATGCAGATATGATCGATAGAACTACAATTACTATACTCATTACTCTTATTATTATAAATCTAACTCATATTATTAGCCATATTATGCTTATATGATCGATAGAACGACAATTACTGTACTCATTACTCTTATTATTATCAATCTAATTCATATTATTAGCCATATTATGCTTATATGATCGATAGAACGACAATTACTATACTTATTACACTTATTATTATCAATCTAACTCATATTATTAGCCATATTATGCTTATATGATCGATAGAACGACCATTACTATATTTATTACTCTTATTATTATCAATCTAACTCATATTATTAACCATATTATGCAGATATGATCGATAGAACGACAATTACTATACTTATTACTCTTATTATTATCAATCTAACTCATATTATTAGCCATATTGTGCATATATGATCGATAGAACGACAATTACTATACATATTACTCTTATTATTATAAATCTAACTCATATTATTAGCCATATTATGCTTATATGATCGATAGAACGACAATTACTATACTCACTACTCTTAGTATTATCAATCTAACTCATATTATTAGTCATATTATGCTTATATGATCGATAGAACGACAATTACTATACTTATTACTCTTATTATTATGAATCTAACTCATATTATTAGCCACATTATGCTTATATGATCGATAGAACTACAATTACTATACTCATTACTCTTATTATTATCAATCCAACTCATATTATTACCCATATTATGCTGATATGATCGATAGAACGACATTCACTATACTTATTACACTCACTATTATCAATCTAACTCATATTATTAACCATATTATGCTGATATGATCGATAGAACGACAATTACTATACTTATTACTCTTATTATTATCATGCTAACTCATATTATTAACCATATTATGCAGATATGATCGATAGAACTACAATTACTATACTCATTACTCTTATTATTATCAATCTAACTCATATTATTAGCCATATTATGCTTATATTATCGATAGAACGACAATTACTATACTTATTACTGTCATTATTATCAATCTAACTCATATTATTAGCCATATTATGCTTATATGATCGATAGAACGACAATTACTATACTTATTACTCTTATTATTATCAGACTAACTCATATTATTAGCCATATTGTGCTTATATGAGCGATAGAACGACAATTACTATATTTATTACACTCACTATTATCATGCTAACTCATATTATTAACCATATTATGCAGATATGATCGATAGAACTACAATTACTATACTCATTACTCTTATTATTATAAATCTAACTCATATTATTAGCCATATTATGCTTATATGATCGATAGAACGACAATTACTATACTCATTACTCTTATTATTATCAATCTAATTCATATTATTAGCCATATTATGCTTATATGATCGATAGAACGACAATTACTATACTTATTACACTTATTATTATCAATCTAACTCATATTATTAGCCATATTATGCTTATATGATCGATAGAACGACCATTACTATACTTATTACTCTTATTATTATCAATCTAACTCATATTATTAACCATATTATGCAGATATGATCGATAGAACGACAATTACTATACTTATTACTCTTATTATTATCAATCTAACTCATATTATTAGCCATATTGTGCATATATGATCGATAGAACGACAATTACTATACTTATTACTCTTATTATTATAAATCTAACTCATATTATTAGCCATATTATGCTTATATGATCGATAGAACGACAATTACTATACTCACTACTCTTAGTATTATCAATCTAACTCATATTATTAGCCATATTATGCTTATATTAACGATGGAACGACAATTACTATACTTATTACTGTTATTATTATCAATCTAACTCATATTATTAGCCATATTATGCTTATATTATCGATAGAACGACAATTACTATACTTATTACTGTCATTATTATCAATCTAACTCATATTATTAGCCATATTGTGATTACATGAGCGATAGAACGACAATTACTATATTTATTACACTCACTATTATCAATCTAACTCATATTACTAACCATATTTTGCAGATATGATCGATAGAACGACAATTACTATACTCATTACTCTTATTATTATCAATCTAACTCATGCTATTAGCCATATTATGGTTATATGATCGATATAACGACAATTACTATACTAATTACTGTTATTATTATCAATCTAACTAATATTATTAACCATATTATGCAGATATGATCGATAGAACGACAATTACTATACTTATTACTCTTATTATTATCAATCTAACTCATATTATTAGCCATATTGTGCATATATGATCGATAGAACGACAATTACTATACTTATTACTCTTATTATTATAAATCTAACTCATATTATTAGCCATATTATGCTTATATGATCGATAGAACGACAATTACTATACTTATTACTCTTATTATTATGAATCTAACTCATATTATTAGCCACATTATGCTTATATGATCGATAGAACTACAATTACTATACTCATTACTCTTATTATTATCAATCCAACTCATATTATTACCCATATTATGCTGATATGATCGATAGAACGACATTCACTATACTTATTACACTCACTATTATCAATCTAACTCATATTATTAACCATATTATGCAGATATGATCGATAGAACGACAATTACTATACTTATTACTCTTATTATTATCATTCTAACTCATATTATTAACCATATTATGCAGATATGATCGATAGAACTACAATTACTATACTCATTACTCTTATTATTATCAATCTAACTCATATTATTAGCCATATTATGCTTATATGATCGATAGAACGACAATTACTATACTCACTACTCTTAGTATTATCAATCTAACTCATATTATTAGCCATATTATGCTTATATTATCGATGGAACGACAATTACTATACTTATTACTGTTATTATTATCATTCTAACTCATATTATTAGCCATATTATGCTTATATTATCGATAGAACGACAATTACTATACTTATTACTGTCATTATTATCAATCTAACTCATATTATTAGCCATATTATGCTTATATGATCGATAGAACGACAATTACTATACTTATTACTCTTATTATTATCAGACTAACTCATATTATTAGCCATATTGTGCTTATATGAGCGATAGAACGACAATTACTATATTTATTACACTCACTATTATCATGCTAACTCATATTATTAACCATATTATTCAGATATGATCGATAGAACTACAATTACTATACTCATTACTCTTATTATTATAAATCTAACTCATATTATTAGCCATATTATGCTTATATGATCGATAGAACGACAATTACTATACTCATTACTCTTATTATTATCAATCTAATTCATATTATTAGCCATATTATGCTTATATGATCGATAGAACGACAATTACTATACTTATTACACTTATTATTATCAATCTAACTCATATTATTAGCCATATTATGCTTATATGATCGATAGAACGACCATTACTATACTTATTACTCTTATTATTATCAATCTAACTCATATTATTAGCCATATTGTGATTACATGAGCGATAGAACGACAATTACTATATTTATTACACTCACTATTATCAATCTAGCTCATATTACTAACCATATTTTGCAGATATGATCGATAGAACGACAATTACTATACTCATTACTCTTATTATTATCAATCTAACTCATGCTATTAGCCATATTATGGTTATATGATCGATATAACGACAATTACTATACTAATTACTGTTATTATTATCAATCTAACTAATATTATTAACCATATTATGCAGATATGATCGATAGAACGACAATTACTATACTTATTCCTCTTATTATTATCAATCTAACTCATATTATTAGCCATATTGTGCATATATGATCGATAGAACGACAATTACTATACTTATTACTCTTATTATTATAAATCTAACTCATATTATTAGCCATATTATGCTTATATGATCGATAGAACGACAATTACTATACTTATTACTCTTATTATTATGAATCTAACTCATATTATTAGCCACATTATGCTTATATGATCGATAGAACTACAATTACTATACTCATTACTCTTATTATTATCAATCCAACTCATATTATTACCCATATTATGCTGATATGATCGATAGAACGACATTCACTATACTTATTACACTCACTATTATCAATCTAACTCATATTATTAACCATATTATGCAGATATGATCGATAGAACGACAATTACTATACTCATTACTCTTATTATTATCAATCTAACTCATGCTATTAGCCATATTATGGTTATATGATCGATATAACGACAATTACCTTACTTATTACTGTTATTGTTATGAATCTAACTCATATTATTAGCCATATTATGCTTATATGATCGATAGAACGACAATTACTATACTTATTACTCTTATTATTATGAATCTAACTCATATTATTAGCCACATTATGCTTATATGATCGATAGAACTACAATTACTATACTCATTACTCTTATTATTATCAACCCAACTCATATTATTACCCATATTATGCTGATATGATCGATAGAACTACATTCACTATACTTATTACACTCACTATTATCAATCTAACTCATATTATTAACCATATTATGCAGATATGATCGATAGAACGACAATTACTATACTTATTACTCTTATTATTATCATTCTAACTCATATTATCAACCATATTATGCAGATATGATCGATAGAACTACAATTACTATACTCATTACTCTTATTATTATCAATCTAACTCATATTATTAGCCATATTATGCTTATATGATCGAAAGAACGACAATTGCTATACTCACTACTCTTAGTATTATCAATCTAACTCATATTATTAGCCATATTATGCTTATATTATCGATAGAACGACAATTACTATACTTATTACTGTTATTATTATCAATCTAACTCATATTATTAGCCATATTATGCTTATATGATCGATAGAACGACAATTACTATACTTATTACTCTTATTATTATCAATCTAACTCATATTATTAGCCATATTGTGCTTATATGAGCGATAGAACGACAATTACTATATTTATTACACTCACTATTATCAATCTAACTCATATTATTAACCATATTATGCAGATATGATCGATAGAACGACAATTACTATACTTATTACTCTTATTATTATCAATCTAACTCATATTATTAGCCATATTGTGCTTATATGATCGATAGAACGACAATTACTATACTTATTACTCTTATTATTATAAATCTAACTCATATTATTAGCCATATTATGCTTATATGATCGATAGAACGACAATTACTGTACTTATTACTCTTATTATTATCAATCTAACTCATATTATTAGCCATATTGTGCTTATATGATCGATAGAACGACAATTACTATACTTATTACTCTTATTATTATAAATCTAACTCGTATTATTAGCCATATTATGCTTATATGATCGATAGAACGACAATTACTATACTCGTTACTCTTATTATTATCAATCTAACTCATGCTATTAGCCATATTATGGTTATATGATCGATATAACGACAATTACTATACTAATTACTGTTATTATTATCAATGTAACTCATATTATTGACCATACTATGCAGATATGATCGATAGAACGACAATTACTATACTTATTACTCTTATTATTATCAATCTAACTCATATTATTAGCCATATTGTGCTTATATGATCAATAGAACGCCAATTACTATACTGATTACAATTATTATTATGAATCTAACTCATATTATTAGCCACATTATGCTTATATGATCGATAGAACTACAATTACTATACTCATTACTCTTATTATTATCAATCCACCTCATATTATTACCCGTATTATGCTGATATGATCGATAGAACGACATTCACTATACGTATTACACTGACTATTATCAATCTAACTCATATTATTAACCATATTATGCAGATATGATCGATAGAACGACAATTACTATACTTATTACTCTTATTATTATCATTCTAACTCATATTATTAACCATATTATGCAGATATGATCGATAGAACTACAATTACTATACTCATTACTCTTATTATTATCAATGTAACTCATATTATTGACCATACTATGCAGATATGATCGATAGAACGACAATTACTATACTTATTACTCTTATTATTATCAATCTAACTCATATTATTAGCCATATTGTGCTTATATGATCGATAGAACGACAATTACTATACTTATTACAATTATTATTATGAATCTAACTCATATTATTAGCCACATTATGCTTATATGATCGATAGAACTACAATTACTATACTCATTACTCTTATTATTATCAATCCAACTCATATTATTACCCGTATTATGCTGATATGATCGATAGAACGACATTCACTATACGTATTACACTCACTATTATCAATCTAACTCATATTATTAACCATATTATGCAGATATGATCGATAGAACGACAATTACTATACTTATTACTCTTATTATTATCATTCTAACTCGTATTATTAACCATATTATGCAGATATGATCGATAGAACTACAATTACTATACTCATTACTCTTATTATTATCAATCTAACTCATATTATTAGTCATATTATGCTTATATGATCGATAGAACGACAATCACTATACTTATTACTCTTATTATTATGAATCTAACTCATATTATTAGCCACATTATGCTTATATGATCGATAGAACTACAATTACTATACTCATTACTCTTATTATTATCAATCCAACTCATATTATTACCCATATTATGCTGATATGATCGATAGAACGACATTCACTATACTTATTACACTCACTATTATCAATCTAACTCATATTATTAACCATATTATGCAGATATGATCGATAGAACGACAATTACTATACTTATTACTCTTATTATTATCATTCTAACTCATATTATTAACCATATTATGCAGATATGATCGATAGAACTACAATTACTATACTCATTATTCTTATTATTATCAATCTAACTCATATTATTAGCCATATTATGCTTATATTATCGATAGAACGACAATTACTATACTTATTACTGTCATTATTATCAATCTAACTCATATTATTAGCCATATTATGCTTATATGATCGATAGAACGACAATTACTATACTTATTACTCTTATTATTATCAGACTAACTCATATTATTAGCCATATTGTGCTTATATGAGCGATAGAACGACAATTACTATATTTATTACACTCACTATTATCAATCTAACTCATATTATTAACCATATTATGCAGATATGGTCGATAGAACGACAATTACTATACTTATTAATCTTATTATTATCAATCTAACTCATATTATGAGCCATATTGTGCTTATATGATCGATAGAACGACAACTACTATACTTATTACTCGTATTATTATAAATCTAACTCATATTATTAGCCATATTATGCTTATATGTTCGATAGAACGACAATTACTATACTCATTACTCTTATTATTATCAATCTAATTCATATTATTAGCCATATTATGCTTATATGATCGATAGAACGACAATTACTATACTTATTACACTTATTATTATCAATCTAACTCATATTATTAGCCATATTATGCTTATATGATCGATAGAACGACCATTACTATACTTATTACTCTTATTATTATCAATCTAACTCATATTATTAGCCATATTGTGATTACATGAGCGATAGAACGACAATTACTATATTTATTACACTCACTATTATCAATCTAACTCATATTACTAACCATATTATGCAGATATGATCGATAGAACGACAATTACTATACTCATTACTCTTATTATTATCAATCTAACTCATGCTATTAGCCATATTATGGTTATATGATCGATATAACGACAATTACTATACTAATTACTGTTATTATTATCAATCTAACTCATATTATTAACCATATTATGCAGATATGATCGATAGAACTACAATTACTATACTCATTACTCTTATTATTATCAATCCAACTCATATTATTACCCATATTATGCTGATATGATCGATAGAACGACATTCACTATACTTATTACACTCACTATTATCAATCTAACTCATATTATTAACCATATTATGCAGATATGATCGATAGAACGACAATTACTATACTTATTACTCTTATTATTATCATTCTAACTCATATTATTAACCATATTATGCAGATATGATCGATAGAACTACAATTACTATACTCATTACTCTAATTATTATCAATCTAACTCATATTATTAGCCATATTATGCTTATATGATCGATAGAACGACAATTACTATACTCACAACTCTTAGTATTATCAATCTAACTCATATTATTAGCCATATTATGCTTATATTATCGATAGAACGACAATTACTATACTTATTACTGTTATTATTATCAATCTAACTCATATTATTAGCCATATTATGCTTATATGATCGATAGAACGACAATTACTATACTTATTACTCTTATTATTATCAATCTAACTCATATTACTAGCCATATTGTGCTTATGTGAGCGATAGAACGACAATTTATATATTTATTACACTCACTATTATCAATCTAACTCATATTATTAACCATATTATGCAGATATGATCGATAGAACGACAATTACTATACTTATTACTCTTATTATTATCAATCTAACTCATATTATTAGCCATATTGTGCCTATATGATCGATAGAACGACAATTACTATACTTATTACTCTTATTATTATAAATCTAACTCATATTATTAGCCATATTATGCTTATATTATCGATAGAACGATAATTACTATACTTATTACTGTTATTATTATCAATCTAACTCATATTATTAGCCATATTATGCTTATATGATCGATAGAACGAGAATTACTATACTTATTACTCTTATTAATATAAATCTAACTCATATTATTAGCCATATTATGCTTATATGATCGATAGAACGACAATTACTGTACTTATTACTCTTATTATTATCAATCTAACTCATATTATTAGCCATATTGTGCTTATATGATCGATAGAACGACAATTACTATACTTATTACTCTTATTATTATAAATCTAACTCGTATTATTAGCCATATTATGCTTATATGATCGATAGAACGACAATTACTATACTCGTTACTCTTATTATTATCAATCTAACTCATGCTATTAGCCATATTATGGTTATATGATCGATATAACGACAATTACTATACTAATTACTGTTATTATTATCAATGTAACTCATATTATTGACCATACTATGCAGATATGATCGATAGAACGACAATTACTATACTTATTACTCTTATTATTATCAATCTAACTCATATTATTAGCCATATTGTGCTTATATGATCAATAGAACGACAATTACTATACTGATTACAATTATTATTATGAATCTAACTCATATTATTAGCCACATTATGCTTATATGATCGATAGAACTACAATTACTATACTCATTACTCTTATTATTATCAATCCAACTCATATTATTACCCGTATTATGCTGATATGATCGATAGAACGACATTCACTATACGTATTACACTCACTATTATCAATCTAACTCATATTATTAACCATATTATGCAGATATGATCGATAGAACGACAATTACTATACTTATTACTCTTATTATTATCATTCTAACTCATATTATTAACCATATTATGCAGATATGATCGATAGAACTACAATTACTATACTCATTACTCTTATTATTATCAATCTAACTCATATTATTAGTCATATTATGCTTATATGATCGATAGAACGACAATTACTATACTTATTACTCTTATTATTATGAATCTAACTCATATTATTAGCCACATTATGCTTATATGATCGATAGAACTACAATTACTATACTCATTACTCTTATTATTATCAATCCAACTCATATTATTACCCATATTATGCTGATATGATCGATAGAACGACACTCACTATACTTATTACACTCACTATTATCAATCTAACTCATATTATTAACCATATTATGCAGATATGATCGATAGAACGACAATTACTATACTTATTACTCTTATTATTATCATTCTAACTCATATTATTAACCATATTATGCAGATATGATCGATAGAACGACAATTACTATACTTATTACTCTTATTATTATCATTCTAACTCGTATTATTAACCATATTATGCAGATATGATCGATAGAACTACAATTACTATACTCATTACTCTTATTATTATCAATCTAACTCATATTATTAGTCATATTATGCTTATATGATCGATAGAACGACAATTACTATACTTATTACTCTTATTATTATGAATCTAACTCATATTATTAGCCACATTATGCTTATATGATCGATAGAACTACAATTACTATACTCATTACTCTTATTATTATCAATCCAACTCATATTATTACCCATATTATGCTGATATGATCGATAGAACGACATTCACTATACTTATTACACTCACTATTATCAATCTAACTCATATTATTAACCATATTATGCAGATATGATCGATAGGACGACAATTACTATACTTATTACTCTTATTATTATCATTCTAACTCATATTATTAACCATATTATGCAGATATGATCGATAGAACTACAATTACTATACTCATTACTCTTATTATTATCAATCTAACTCATATTATTAGCCATATTATGCTTATATTATCGATAGAACGACAATTACTATACTTATTACTGTCATTATTATCAATCTAACTCATATTATTAGCCATATTATGCTTATATGATCGATAGAACGACAATTACTATACTTATTACTCTTATTATTATCAGACTAACTCATATTATTAGCCATATTGTGCTTATATGAGCGATAGAACGACAATTACTATATTTATTACACTCACTATTATCAATCTAACTCATATTATTAACCATATTATGCAGATATGATCGATAGAACGACAATTACTATACTTACTAATCTTATTATTATCAATCTAACTCATATTATGAGCCATATTGTGCTTATATGATCGATAGAACGACAATTACTATACTTATTACTCTTATTATTATCAATCTAACTCATATTATTAGCCATATTGTGCTTATATGATCAATAGAACGACAATTACTATACTTATTACAATTATTATTATGAATCTAACTCATATTATTAGCCACATTATGCTTATATGATCGATAGAACTACAATTACTATACTCATTACTCTTATTATTATCAATCCAACTCATATTATTACCCGTATTATGCTGATATGATCGATAGAACGACATTCACTATACGTATTACACTCACTATTATCAATCTAACTCATATTATTAACCATATTATGCAGATATGATCGATAGAACGACAATTACTATACTTATTACTCTTATTATTATCATTCTAACTCGTATTATTAACCATATTATGCAGATATGATCGATAGAACTACAATTACTATACTCATTACTCTTATTATTATCAATCTAACTCATATTATTAGTCATATTATGCTTATATGATCGATAGAACGACAATTACTATACTTATTACTCTTATTATTATGAATCTAACTCATATTATTAGCCACATTATGCTTATATGATCGATAGAACTACAATTACTATACTCATTACTCTTATTATTATCAATCCAACTCATATTATTACCCATATTATGCTGATATGATCGATAGAACGACATTCACTATACTTATTACACTCACTATTATCAATCTAACTCATATTATTAACCATATTATGCAGATATGATCGATAGAACGACAATTACTATACTTATTACTCTTATTATTATCATTCTAACTCATATTATTAACCATATTATGCAGATATGATCGATAGAACTACAATTACTGTACTCATTACTCTTATTATTATCAATCTAACTCATATTATTAGCCATATTATGCTTATATTATCGATAGAACGACAATTACTATACTTATTACTGTCATTATTATCAATCTAACTCATATTATTAGCCATATTATGCTTATATGATCGATAGAACGACAATTACTATACTTATTACTCTTATTATTATCAGACTAACTCATAATATTAGCCATATTGTGCTTATATGAGCGATAGAACGACAATTACTATATTTATTACACTCACTATTATCAATCTAACTCATATTATTAACCATATTATGCAGATATGATCGATAGAACGACAATTACTATACTTATTAATCTTATTATTATCAATCTAACTCATATTATGAGCCATATTGTGCTTATATGATCGATAGAACGACAATTACTATACTTATTACTCTTATTATTATAAATCTAACTCATATTATTAGCCATATTATGCTTATATGATCGATAGAACGACAATTACTATACTCATTACTCTTATTATTATCAATCTAATTCATATTATTAGCCATATTATGCTTATATGATCGATAGAACGACAATTACTATACTTATTACACTTATTATTATCAATCTAACTCATATTATTAGCCATATTATGCTTATATGATCGATAGAACGACCATTACTATACTTATTACTCTTATTATTATCAATCTAACTCATATTATTAGCCATATTGTGATTACATGAGCGATAGAACGACAATTACTATATTTATTACACTCACTATTATCAATCTAACTCATATTACTAACCATATTATGCAGATATGATCGATAGAACGACAATTACTATACTCATTACTCTTATTATTATCAATCTAACTCATGCTATTAGCCATATTATGGTTATATGATCGATATAACGACAATTACTATACTAATTACTGTTATTATTATCAATCTAACTCATATTATTAACCATATTATGCAGATATGATCGATAGAACTACAATTACTATACTCATTACTCTTATTATTATCAATCCAACTCATATTATTACCCATATTATGCTGATATGATCGATAGAACGACATTCACTATACTTATTACACTCACTATTATCAATCTAACTCATATTATTAACCATATTATGCAGATATGATCGATAGAACGACAATTACTATACTTATTACTCTTATTATTATCATTCTAACTCATATTATTAACCATATTATGCAGATATGATCGATAGAACTACAATTACTATACTCATTACTCTAATTATTATCAATCTAACTCATATTATTAGCCATATTGTGCTTATGTGAGCGATAGAACGACAATTTATATATTTATTACACTCACTATTATCAATCTAACTCATATTATTAACCATATTATGCAGATATGATCGATAGAACGACAATTACTATACTTATTACTCTTATTATTATCAATCTAACTCATATTATTAGCCATATTGTGCTTATATGATCGATAGAACGACAATTACTATACTTATTACTCTTATTATTATAAATCTAACTCATATTATTAGCCATATTATGCTTATATGATCGATAGAACGACAATTACTATACTCACTACCCTTAGTATTATCAATCTAACTCATATTATTAGCCATATTATGCTTATATTATCGATAGAACGATAATTACTATACTTATTACTGTTATTATTATCAATCTAACTCATATTATTAGCCATATTATGCTTATATGATCGATAGAACTACAATTACTATACTCATTACTCTAATTATTATCAATCTAACTCATATTATTAGCCATATTATGCTTATATGATCGATAGAAC
>NW_027474452.1:0-42206 GCF_050947335.1 Megachile rotundata
CAATTACTATACTTATTACTCTTATTGTTATCAATCTAACTCATATTATTAGCCATATTATGCAGATATGATCGATAGAACGACAGTTACTATACTTATTACTCTTATTATTATCAATCCAACTCATATTATTAGCCATATTGTGCTTATATGAGCGATAGAACGACAATTACTATATTTATTACACTCACTATTATCAATCTAACTCATATTATTAGCCATATTATGTTTATATGATCGATAGAACGACAATTACTATACTTATTACTCTTATTATTATCAATCTAACTCATATTATTAACCATATTATGCTAATATGATCGATAGAACGACAATTACTATACTTATTACACTCACTATTATCAATCTAACTCATATTATTAACCATATTATGCTTATATGATCGATAGAACGACAATTATTGTACTTATTACTCTAATCATTATCGATCTAACTCATATTATTAGCCATATTATGCTTATATGATCGATAGAACGACAATTATTGTACTTATTACTTTATCATTATCGATCTAACTCATATTATTAGCCATATTATGCTTATATGATCGATAGAACGACAATTACTATACTTATTACTCTTATTATTATGAATCTAACTCATGTTATTAGACATATTATGCTTATATGATCGATAGAACTACAATTACTATACTCATTACTCTTATCATTATCAATCCAACTCATATTATTACCCATATTATGCTCATATGATCGATAGAACGACAATTACTATACTTATTACACTCACTATTATCAATCTAACTCATATTATTAACCATATTATGCTTATATGATCGATAGAACGACAATTATTGTACTTATTACTCTTATCATTATCGATCTAACTCATATTATTAGCCATATTATGCTTATATTATCGATAGAACGACAATTACTATACTTATTACTCTTATTATTATAAATCTAACTCATATTATTAGCCATATTATGCTTATATGATCGATAGAACGACAATTACTGTACTCATTACTCTTATTATTATCAATCTAACTCATATTATTAGCCATATTATGCTTAAATGATCGATAGAACGACAATTACTATACTTATTACTCTTATTATTATCAATCCAACTCATATTATTACCCATATTATGCTCATATGATCGATAGAACGACAATTACTATAGTTATTACACTCACTATTATCAATCTAACTCATATTATTAACCATATTATGCAGATATGATCGATAGCACGACAATTACTATACTTATTACTCTTATTATTATCTACCTAACTCATATTATTAGCCATATTATGCTTATATGATCGATAGAACGACAATTACTATACTTATTACACTCACTATTATCAATCTAACTCATATTATTAACCATATTATGCTCATATGATCGATAGAACGACAATTATTGTACTAATTACTCTTATCATTATCGATCTAACTCATATTATTAGCCATATTATGCTTATATGATCGATAGAACGACAATTATTGTACTTATTACTCTTATCATTATCGATCCAACTCATATTATTACACATATTATGCTCATATGATCGATAGAACGACAATTACTATACTTATTACACTCACTATTATCAATCTAACTCATATTATTAACCATATTATGCAGATATGATCGATAGCACGACATTTACTATATTTATTACGCTTATTATTATCAACCTAACTCATATTATTAGCCATATTATGCTTATATGATCGATAGAACGACAATTACTATACTTATTACTCTTATTATTATAAATCTAACTCATATTATTAGCCATATTATGCTTATATGATCGATAGAACGACAATTACTATACTTATTACTCTTATTATTATCAATCTAACTCATATTATTAGCCATATTGTGCTTATATGATCGATAGAACGACAATTACTCTACTTATTACTCTTACTATTATAAATCTAACTCATATTATTAGCCATATTATGCTTATATGATCGACAGTACGACAATTACTATACTCATTACTCTTATTATTATCAATCTAACTCATATTATTAACCATATTATGCAGACATGATGGATAGAACGACTATTTCTATACTTTTTACACACACTATTATCAATCTAACTCATATTATTAGCCATATTATGGTTATATGACCGATAGAACGTCAATTACTATACTTACTACTCCTATTATTATAAATCTAACTCATATTATTAGCCATATTATGCTTATATGATCGATACAACGACAATTACTATACTTATTACTCTTATTGTTATCAATCTAACTCATATTATTAGCCATATTATGCAGATATGATCGATAGAACGACAATTACTATACTTATTACTCTTATTATTATCAATCTAACTCATATTATTAGCCATATTGTGCTTATATGAGCGATAGAACGACAATTACTATATTTATTACACTCACTATTATCAATCTAACTCATATTATTAGACATATTATGCTTATATGATCGATAGAACTACAATTACTATACTCATTACTCTTATCATTATCAATCCAACTCATATTATTACCCATATTATGCTCATATGATCGATAGAACGACAATTACTATACTTATTACACTCACTATTATCAATCTAACTCATATTATTAACCATATTATGCAGATATGATCGATAGCACGACATTTACTATATTTATTACGCTTATTATTATCAACCTAACTCATATTATTAGCCATATTATGCTTATATGATCGATAGAACGACAATTACTATACTTATTACTCTTATTATTATAAATCTAACTCATATTATTAGCCATATTATGCTTATATGATCGATAGAACGACAATTACTATACTTATTACTCTTATTATTATCAATCTAACTCATATTATTAGCCATGTTGTGCTTATATGATCGATAGAACGACAATTACTATACTTATTACTCTTACTATTATAAATCTAACTCATATTATTAGCCATATTATGCTCATATGATCGATAGTACGACAATTACTATACTTATTACTCATATTATTATCAATCTAACTCATATTATTAACCATATTATGCTAATATGATCGATAGAACGACAATTACTATACTTATTACACTCACTATCATCAATCTAACTCATATTATTAACCATATTATGCTTATATGATCGATAGAACGAAAATTACTATATTTATTACTCTTATTATTATAAATCTAACTCATAGTATTAGCCATATTATGCTTATATGATCGATAGTACGACAATTACTATACTCATTGCTCTTATTATTATCAATCTAACTCATATTATTAGCCATATTATGCTTATATGATCGATAGAACGACAATTATTGTACTTATTACTCTTATCATTATCGATCTAACTCATATTATTACCCATATTATGCTCATATATGATCGATAGAACGACAATTACTATACTTATTACACTCACTATTATCAATCTAACTCATATTATTAACCATATTATGCAGATATGATCGATAGCACGACATTTACTATATTTATTACGCTTATTATTATCAACCTAACTCATATTATTAGCCATATTATGCTTATATGATCGATAGAACGACAATTACTATACTTATTACTCTTATTATTATAAATCTAACTCATATTATTAGCCATATTATGCTTATATGATCGATAGAACGACAATTACTATACTTATTACTCTTATTATTATCAATCTAACTCATATTATTAGCCATATTGTGCTTATATGATCGATAGAACGACAATTACTATACTTATTACTCTTACTATTATAAATCTAACTCATATTATTAGCCATATTATGCTTATATGATCGATAGTACGACAATTACTATACTCATTACTCTTATTATTATCAATCTAACTCATATTATTAACCATATTATGCAGATATGATGGATAGAACGACTATTTCTATACTTTTTACACACACTATTATCAATCTAACTCATATTGTTAGCCATATTATGGTTATATGACCGATAGAACGTCAATTACTATACTTACTACTCCTATTATTATAAATCTAACTCATATTATTAGCCATATTATGCTTATATGATCGATACAACGACAATTACTATACTTATTACTCTTATTGTTATCAATCTAACTCATATTATTAGCCATATTATGCAGATATGATCGATAGAACGACAATTACTATACTTATTACTCTTATTATTATCAATCCAACTCATATTATTAGCCATATTGTGCTTATATGAGCGATAGAACGACAATTACTATATTTATTACACTCACTATTATCAATCTAACTCATATTATTAGCCATATTATGTTTATATGATCGATAGAACGACAATTACTATACTTATTACTCTTATTATTATCAATCTAACTCATATTATTAACCATATTATGCTAATATGATCGATAGAACGACAATTACTATACTTATTACACTCACTATTATCAATCTAACTCATATTATTAACCATATTATGCTTATATGATCGATAGAACGACAATTATTGTACTTATTACTCTAATCATTATCGATCTAACTCATATTATTAGCCATATTATGCTTATATGATCGATAGAACGACAATTATTGTACTTATTACTCTTATCATTATCGATCTAACTCATATTATTAGCCATATTATGCTTATATGATCGATAGAACGACAATTACTATACTTATTACTCTTATTATTATGAATCTAACTCATATTATTAGACATATTATGCTTATATGATCGATAGAACTACAATTACTATACTCATTACTCTTATCATTATCAATCCAACTCATATTATTACCCATATTATGCTCATATGATCGATAGAACGACAATTACTATACTTATTACACTCACTATTATCAATCTAACTCATATTATTAACCATATTATGCTTATATGATCGATAGAACGACAATTATTGTACTTATTACTCTTATCATTATCGATCTAACTCATATTATTAGCCATATTATGCTTATATTATCGATAGAACGACAATTACTATACTTATTACTCTTATTACTATAAATCTAACTCATATTATTAGCCATATTATGCTTATATGATCGATAGAACGACAATTACTGTACTCATTACTCTTATTATTATCAATCTAACTCATATTATTAGCCATATTATGCTTAAATGATCGATAGAACGACAATTACTATACTTATTACTCTTATTATTATCTACCTAAGTCATATTATTAGCCATATTATGGTTATATTATCGATAGAACGACAATTACTATACTTATTACGCTTATTATTATCAATCTAACTCATATTATTAGCCATATTATGCTTATATGATCGATAGAACGAGAATTACTATACTCATTACTCTTATCATTATCAATCCAACTCATATTATTACCCATATTATGCTCATATGATCGATAGAACGACAATTACTATAGTTATTACACTCACTATTATCAATCTAACTCATATTATTAACCATATTATGCAGATATGATCGATAGCACGACAATTACTATACTTATTACTCTTATTATTATCTACCTAACTCATATTATTAGCCATATTATGCTTATATGATCGATAGAACGACAATTACTATACTTATTACACTCACTATTATCAATCTAACTCATATTATTAACCATATTATGCTCATATGATCGATAGAACGACAATTATTGTACTTATTACTCTTATCATTATCGATCTAACTCATATTATTAGCCATATTATGCTTATATGATCGATAGAACGACAATTATTGTACTTATTACTCTTATCATTATCGATCTAACTCATATTATTACCCATATTATGCTCATATGATCGATAGAACGACAATTACTATACTTATTACACTCACTATTATCAATCTAACTCATATTATTAACCATATTATGCAGATATGATCGATAGCACGACATTTACTATATTTATTACGCTTATTATTATCAACCTAACTCATATTATTAGCCATATTATGCTTATATGATCGATAGAACGACAATTACTATACTTATTGCTCTTATTATTATAAATCTAACTCATATTATTAGCCATATTATGCTTATATGATCGATAGAACGACAATTACTATACTTATTACTCTTATTATTATCAATCTAACTCATATTATTAGCCATATTGTGCTTATATGATCGATAGAACGACAATTACTATACTTATTACTCTTACTATTATAAATCTAACTCATATTATTAGCCATATTATGCTTATATGATCGATAGTACGACAATTACTATACTCATTACTCTTATTATTATCAATCTAACTCATATTATTAACCATATTATGCAGACATGATGGATAGAACGACTATTTCTATACTTTTTACACACACTATTATCAATCTAACTCATATTATTAGCCATATTATGGTTATATGACCGATAGAACGTCAATTACTATACTTACTACTCCTATTATTATAAATCTAACTCATATTATTAGCCATATTATGCTTATATGATCGATACAACGACACTTACTATACTTATTACTCTTATTGTTATCAATCTAACTCATATTATTAGCCATATTATGCAGATATGATCGATAGAACGACAATTACTATACTTATTACTCTTATTATTATCAATCTAACTCATATTATTAGCCATATTGTGCTTATATGAGCGATAGAACGACAATTACTATATTTATTACACTCACTATTATCAATCTAACTCATATTATTAGACATATTATGCTTATATGATCGATAGAACTACAATTGCTATACTCATTACTCTTATCATTATCAATCCAACTCATATTATTACCCATATTATGCTCATATGATCGATAGAACGACAATTACTATACTTATTACACTCACTATTATCAATCTAACTCATATTATTAACCATATTATGCAGATATGATCGATAGCACGACATTTACTATATTTATTACGCTTATTATTATCAACCTAACTCATATTATTAGCCATATTATGCTTATATGATCGATAGAACAACAATTAGTATACTTATTACTCTTATTGTTATCAATCTAACTCATATTATTAGCCATATTATGCTTAAATGATCGATAGAACGACAATTGCTATACTTATTACTCTTATTATTATCAATCTAACTCATATTATTAGCCATATTATGCTTATATGATCGATAGAACGACATTTACTATACTCACTACTCTTATTATTATCAATCTAACTCATATTATTAGCCATATTATGCTTATATGATCGATAGAACGACAATTACTATACTTATTACTCTTATTATTATCAATCTAACTCATATTATTAACCATATTATGCTAATATGATCGATAGAACGACAATTACTATACTTATTACACTCACTATTATCAATCTAACTCATATTATTAACCATATTATGCTTATATGATCGATAGAACGAAAATTACTATATTTATTACTCTTATTATTATAAATCTAACTCATAGTATTAGCCATATTATGCTTATATGATCGATAGTACGACAATTACTATACTCATTGCTCTTATTATTATCAATCTAACTCATATTATTAACCATATTATGCAGATATGATCGATAGAACGACAATTACTATACTCATTACTCTTATTATTATCAATCTAACTCATATTATTAACCATATTATGCTAATATGATCGATAGAACGACAATTACTATACTTATTACACTCACTATTATCAATCTAACTCATATTATTAACCATATTATGCTTATATGATCGATAGAACGAAAATTACTATATTTATTACTCTTATTATTATAAATCTAACTCATAGTATTAGCCATATTATGCTTATATGATCGATAGTACGACAATTACTATACTCATTGCTCTTATTATTATCAATCTAACTCATATTATTAACCATATTATGCAGATATGATCGATAGAACGACAATTACTATACTCATTACTCTTATTATTATCAATCTAACTCATATTATTAACCATATTATGCTAATATGATCGATAGAACGACAATTACTATACTTATTACTCTTACTATTATAAATCTAACTCATATTATTAGCCATATTATGCTCATATGATCGATAGTACGACAATTACTATACTTATTACACTCACTATTATCAATCTAACTCATATTATTAACCATATTATGCAGATATGATCGATAGCACGACATTTACTATATTTATTACGCTTATTATTATCAACCTAACTCATATTATTAGCCATATTATGCTTATATGATCGATAGAACGACAATTACTATACTTATTACTCTTATTATTATAAATCTAACTCATATTATTAGCCATATTATGCTTATATGATCGATAGAACGACAATTACTATACTTATTTCTCTTATTATTATCAATCTAACTCATATTATTAGCCATGTTGTGCTTATATGATCGATAGAACGACAATTACTATACTTATTACTCTTACTATTATAAATCTAACTCATATTATTAGCCATATTATGCTCATATGATCGATAGTACGACAATTACTATACTTATTACTCTTATTATTATCAATCTAACTCATATTATTAACCATATTATGCTAATATGATCGATAGAACGACAATTACTATACTTATTACACTCACTATCATCAATCTAACTCATATTATTAACCATATTATGCTTATATGATCGATAGAACGAAAATTACTATATTTATTACTCTTATTATTATAAATCTAACTCATAGTATTAGCCATATTATGCTTATATGATCGATAGTACGACAATTACTATACTCATTGCTCTTATTATTATCAATCTAACTCATATTATTAACCATATTATGCAGATATGATCGATAGAACGACAATTACTATACTCATTACTCTTATTATTATCAATCTAACTCATATTATTAACCATATTATGCTAATATGATCGATAGAACGACAATTACTATACTTATTACACTCACCATTATCAGTCTAACTCATATTATTAACAATATTATGCTTATATGATCGATAGAACGACAATTATTGTACTTATTACTCTTATAAATATCAATCTAACTCATATTATTAGCCATATTATGCTTATATGATCGATAGAGCGACAAATACTATACTTACTACTCTTATTATTATCAATCTAACTCATATTATTAACCATATTATGCAGATATGATCGATAGAACTACAATTACTATACTCATTACTCTTATTATTATCAATCTAACTCATATTATTAGCCATATTATGCTTATATGATCGATAGAATGAGAATTACTATACTCACTACTCTTAGTATTATCACTCTAACTCATATTATTAGCCTTATTATGCTTATATGATCGATAGAACGACAATTACTGTAGTTATTACTCTTATTATTATCAATCTAACTCATATTATTAGCCATATTATGCTTATATGATCGATAGAACGAGAATTACTATACTCACTACTCTTAGTATTATCAATCTAACTCATATTATTAGCCATATTATGCTTATATGATCGATAGAACGACAAATACTATACTTATTACTCTTATTATTATCAATCTAACTCATATTATTAGCCATATTATGCTTATATGATCGATAGAACGAGAATTACTATACTCACTACTCTTAGTATTATCAATCTAACTCATATTATTAGCCATATTATGATTATATTATCGATAGAACAACAATTACTATACTTATTACTGTTATTATTATCAATCTAACTCATATTATTAGCCATATTATGCTTAAATGATCGATAGATCTACAATTGCTAGACTCATTACTCTTATTATTATCAATCTAACTCGTATTATTAGCCATATTATGCTTACATGATCGATAGAACGACAAATACTATACTTATTACTCTTATTATTATCAATCTAACTCATATTATTAGCCATATTATGCTTAAATGATCGATAGATCTACAATTACTATACTCATTACTCTTATTATTATCAATCTAACTCATATTATTAGCCATATTATGCTTATATGATCGAGAGAACGACAATTACTATACTTATTACCCTTATTATTATCAATCTAACTCATATTATTAGCCATATTATGCTTATATGATCGATAGAACGAGAATTACTATACTCACTACTCTTAGTATTATCAATGTAACTCATATTATTAGCCATATTATGGTTATATTATCGATAGAACGTCAATTACTATACTTATTACTGTTATTATTATCAATCTAACTCATATTATTAGCCATATTATGCTTAAATGATCGATAGAATGAGAATTACTATACTCACTACTCTAAGTATTATCACTCTAACTCATATTATTAGCCATATTATGCTTATATGATCGAGAGAACGACAATTACTATACTTATTACTCTTATTATTATCAATCTACCTCATATTATTAGCCTTATTATGCTTATATGATCGATAGGACGACAATTACTGTAGTTATTACTCTTATTATTATCAATCTAACTCATATTATTAGCCATATTATGCTTATATGATCGATAGAACGAGAATTACTATACTCACTACTCTTAGTATTATCAATCTAACTCATATTATTAGCCATATTATGCTTATATGATCGATAGAACGAGAATTACTATACTCACTACTCTTAGTATTATCAATCTAACTCATATTATTAGCCATATTATGCTTATATTATCGATAGAACGACAATTACTATACTTGTTACTGTTATTATTATCAATCTGACTCATATTATTACCCATATTATGCTTAAATGATCGATAGAACGACAATTACTATACTTATTACTCTTATAATTATCAATCTAACTCATATTATTAGCCATATTATGCTTATATGATCGATAGAACGACAAATACTATACTTGCTACTCTTATTATCAATCTAACTCATATTATTAACCATATTATGCAGATATGATCGATAGAACTACAATTACTATACTCATTACTCTTATTATTATCAATCTAACTCATATTATTAGCCTTATTACGCTTAAATGATCGATAGAACTACAATTACTATACTCATTACTCTTATTATTATCAATCTAACTCATATTATTAGCCATATTATGCTTATATGATCGATAGAATGGGAATTACTATACTCACTACTCTTAGTATTATCACTCTAACTCATATTATTAGCCTTATTATGCTTATATGATCGATAGAACGACAATTACTGTAGTTATTACTCTTATTATTATCAATCTAACTCATATTATTAGCCATATTATGCTTATATGATCGATAGAACGAGAATTACTATACTCACTACTCTTAGTATTATCAATCTAACTCATATTATTAGCCATATTATGCTTATATGATCGATAGAACGACAAATACTATACTTATTACTCTTATTATTATCAATCTAACTCATATTATTAGCCATATTATGCTTATATGATCGGTAGAACGAGAATTACTATACTCACTACTCTTAGTATTATCAATCTAACTCATATTATTAGCCATATTATGATTATATTATCGATAGAACGACAATTACTATACTTATTACTGTTATTATTATCAATCTAACTCATATTATTAGCCATATTATGCTTAAATGATCGATAGATCTACAATTGCTATACTCATTACTCTTATTATTATCAATCTAACTCGTATTATTAGCCATATTATGCTTACATGATCGATAGAACGAGAATTACTATACTCACTACTCTTAGTATTATCAATCTAACTCATATTATTAGCCATATTATGCTTATATGATCGATAGAACGAGAATTACTATACTCACTACTCTTAGTATTATCAATCTAACTGACATTATTAGCCATATTATGCTTATATTATCGATAGAACGACAATTACTATACTTGTTACTGTTATTATTATCAATCTGACTCATATTATTACCCATATTATGCTTAAATGATCGATAGAACGACAATTACTATACTTATTACTCTTATAATTATCAATCTAACTCATATTATTAGCCATATTATGCTTATATGATCGATAGAACGACAAATACTATACTTACTACTCTTATTATTATCAATCTAACTCATATTATTAACCATATTATGCAGATATGATCGATAGAACTACAATTACTATACTCATTACTCTTATTATTATCAATCTAACTCATATTATTAGCCATATTATGCTTAAATGATCGATAGAACTACAATTACTATACTCATTACTCTTATTATTATCAATCTAACTCATATTATTAGCCATATTATGCTTATATGATCGATAGAATGAGAATTACTATACTCACTACTCTTAGTATTATCACTCTAACTCATATTATTAGCCTTATTATGCTTATATGATCGATAGAACGACAATTACTGTAGTTATTACTCTTATTATTATCAATCTAACTCATATTATTAGCCATATTATGCTTATATGATCGATAGAACGAGAATTACTATACTCACTACTCTTAGTATTATCAATCTAACTCATATTATTAGCCATATTATGCTTATATGATCGATAGAACGACAAATACTATACTTATTACTCTTACTATTATCAATCTAACTCATATTATTAGCCATATTATGCTTATATGATCGATAGAACGAGAATTACTATACTCACTACTCTTAGTATTATCAATCTAACTCATATTATTAGCCATATTATGATTATATTATCGATAGAACAACAATTACTATACTTATTACTGTTATTATTATCAATCTAACTCATATTATTAGCCATATTATGCTTAAATGATCGATAGATCTACAATTGCTAGACTCATTACTCTTATTATTATCAATCTAACTCGTATTATTAGCCATATTATGCTTACATGATCGATAGAACGACAAATACTATACTTATTACTCTTATTATTATCAATCTAACTCATATTATTAGCCATATTATGCTTAAATGATCGATAGATCTACAATTACTATACTCATTACTCTTATTATTATCAATCTAACTCATATTATTAGCCATATTATGCTTATATGATCGAGAGAACGAGAATTACTATACTCACTACTCTTAGTATTATCAATGTAACTCATATTATTAGCCATATTATGGTTATATTATCGATAGAACGTCAATTACTATACTTATTACTGTTATTATTATCAATCTAACTCATATTATTAGCCATATTATGCTTAAATGATCGATAGAATGAGAATTACTATACTCACTACTCTAAGTATTATCACTCTAACTCATATTATTAGCCATATTATGCTTATATGATCGAGAGAACGACAATTACTATACTTATTACTCTTATTATTATCAATCTAACTCATATTATTAGCCTTATTATGCTTATATGATCGATACGACGACAATTACTGTAGTTATTACTCTTATTATTATCAATCTAACTCATATTATTAGCCATATTATGCTTATATGATCGATAGAACGAGAATTACTATACTCACTACTCTTAGTATTATCAATCTAACTCATATTATTAGCCATATTATGCTTATATGATCGATAGAACGAGAATTACTATACTCACTACTCTTAGTATTATCAATCTAACTCATATTATTAGCCATATTATGCTTATATTATCGATAGAACGACAATTACTATACTTGTTACTGTTATTATTATCAATCTGACTCATATTATTACCCATATTATGCTTAAATGATCGATAGAACGACAATTACTATACTTATTACTCTTATAATTATCAATCTAACTCATATTATTAGCCATATTATGCTTATATGATCGATAGAATGAGAATTACTATACTCACTACTCTTAGTATTATCAATCTAACTCATATTATTAGCCATATTATGCTTATA
The DNA here is from genome assembly GCF_050947335.1 of Megachile rotundata. Taxonomy (NCBI): domain Eukaryota; kingdom Metazoa; phylum Arthropoda; class Insecta; order Hymenoptera; family Megachilidae; genus Megachile; species Megachile rotundata. The sequence goes on from NW_027474452.1 coordinate 13,762, forward strand.
TTATCGATAGAACGACAATTACTATACTTGTTACTGTTATTATTATCAATCTGACTCATATTATTACCCATATTATGCTTAAATGATCGATAGAACGACAATTACTATACTTATTACTCTTATAATTATCAATCTAACTCATATTATTAGCCATATTATGCTTATATGATCGATAGAACGACAAATACTATACTTACTACTCTTATTATTATCAATCTAACTCATATTATTAACCATATTATGCAGATATGATCGATAGAACTACAATTACTATACTCATTACTCTTATTATTATCAATCTAACTCATATTATTAGCCATATTATGCTTAAATGATCGATAGAACTACAATTACTATACTCATTACTCTTATTATTATCAATCTAACTCATATTATTAGCCATATTATGCTTATATGATCGATAGAATGAGAATTACTATACTCACTACTCTTAGTATTATCACTCTAACTCATATTATTAGCCTTATTATGCTTATATGATCGATAGAACGACAATTACTGTAGTTATTACTCTTATTATTATCAATCTAACTCATATTATTAGCCATATTATGCTTATATGATCGATAGAACGAGAATTACTATACTCACTACTCTTAGTATTATCAATCTAACTCGTATTATTAGCCATATTATGCTTACATGATCGATAGAACGACAAATACTATACTTATTACTCTTATTATTATCAATCTAACTCATATTATTAGCCATATTATGCTTAAATGATCGATAGATCTACAATTACTATACTCATTACTCTTATTATTATCAATCTAACTCATATTATTAGCCATATTATGCTTATATGATCGAGAGAACGACAATTACTATACTTATTACTCTTATTATTATCAATCTAACTCATATTATTAGCCATATTATGCTTATATGATCGATAGAACGAGAATTACTATACTCACTACTCTTAGTATTATCAATCTAACTCATATTATTAGCCATATTATGGTTATATTATCGATAGAACGACAATTACTATACTTATTACTGTTACTATTATCAATCTAACTCATATTATTAGCCATATTATGCTTAAATGATCGATAGAATGAGAATTACTATACTCACTACTCTAAGTATTATCACTCTAACTCATATTATTAGCCATATTATGCTTATATGATCGAGAGAACGACAATTACTATACTTATTACTCTTATTATTATCAATCTAACTCATATTATTAGCCTTATTATGCTTATATGATCGATAGGACGACAATTACTGTAGTTATTACTCTTATTATTATCAATCTAACTCATATTATTAGCCATATTATGCTTATATGATCGATAGAACGAGAATTACTATACTCACTACTCTTAGTATTTTCAATCTAACTCATATTATTACCCATATTATGCTTATATGATCGATAGAACGAGAATTACTATACTCACTACTCTTAGTATTATCAATCTAACTCATATTATTAGCCATATTATGCTTATATTATCGATAGAACGACAATTACTATACTTGTTACTGTTATTATTATCAATCTGACTCATATTATTACCCATATTCTGCTTAAATGATCGATAGAACGACAATTACTATACTTATTACTTTTATAATTATCAATCTAACTCATATTATTAGCCATATTATGCTTATATGATCGATAGAACGACAAATACTATACTTACTACTCTTATTATTATCAACCTAACTCATATTATTAACCATATTATGCAGATATGATCGATAGAACTACAATTACTATACTCATTACTCTTATTATTATCAATCTAACTCATATTATTAGCCATATTATGCTTAAATGATCGATAGAACTACAATTACTATACTCATTACTCTTATCATTATCAATCTGACTCATATTATTAGCCATATTATGCTTATATGATCGATAGAATGAGAATTACTATACTCACTACTCTTAGTATTATCACTCTAACTCATATTATTAGCCTTATTATGCTTATATGATCGATAGAACGACAATTACTGTAGTTATTACTCTTATTATTATCAATCTAACTCATATTATTAGCCATATTATGCTTATATGATCGATAGAACGAGAATTACTATACTCACTACTCTTAGTATTATCAATCTAACTCATATTATTAGCCATATTATGCTTATATTATCGATAGAACGACAATTACTATACTTATTACTGTTATTATTATCATTCTAACTCATATTATTAGCCATATTATGCTTAAATGATCGATAGATCTACAATTGCTATACTCATTACTCTTATTATTATCAATCTAACTCGTATTATTAGCCATATTATGCTTACATGATCGATAGAACGACAGATACTATACTTATTACTCTTATTATTATCAATCTAACTCATATTATTAGCCATATTATGCTTAAATGATCGATAGATCTACAATTACTATACTCATTACTCTTAGTATTATCACTCTAACTCATATTATTAGCCTTATTATGCTTATATGATCGATAGGACGACAATTACTGTAGTTATTACTCTTATTATTATCAATCTAACTCATATTATTAGCCATATTATGCTTATATGATCGATAGAACGAGAATTACTATACTCACTACTCTTAGTATTATCAATCTAACTCATATTATTAGCCATATTATGCTTATATTATCGATAGAACGACAATTACTATACTTATTACTGTTATAATTATCAATCTAACTCATATTATTAGCCATATTATGCTTATATGATCGATAGAACGAGAATTACTATACTCACTACTCTTAGTATTATCAATCTAACTCATATTATTAGCCATATTATGCTTAAATGATCGATAGAACGACAATTACTATACTTATTACTCTTATTATTATCAATCTAACTCGTATTATTAGCCATATTATGCTTACATGATCGATAGAACGACAAATACTATACTTATTACTCTTATTATTATCAATCTAACTCATATTATTTGCCATATTATGCTTATATGATCGATAGAACGACAATTACTATACTCACTACTCTTAGTATTATCAATCTAACTCATATTATTAGCCTTATTATGCTTATATGATCGATAGAACGACAATTACTGTAGTTATTACTCTTATTATTATCAATCTAACTCATATTATTAGCCATATTATGCTTATATGATCGATAGAACGAGAATTACTATACTCACTACTCTTAGTATTATCAATCTAACTCATATTATTAGCCATATTATGGTTATATTATCGATAGAACGACAATTACTATACTTATTACTCTTATTATTATGAATCTAACTCATATTATTAACCATATTATGCCGATATGATCGATAGAACTACAATTACTATACTCATTACTCTTATTATTATCAATCTAACTCATATTATTAGCCATATTATGCTTATATGATCGATAGAATGAGAATTACTATACTCACTACTCTTAGTATTATCACTCTAACTCATATTATTAGCCTTATTATGCTTATATGATCGATAGAACGACAATTACTGTAGTTATTACTCTTATTATTATCAATCTAACTCATATTATTAGCCATATTATGCTTATATGATCGATAGAACGAGAATTACTATACTCACTACTCTTAGTATTATCAATCTAACTCATATTATTAGCCATATTATGCTTATATGATCGATAGAATGAGAATTACTATACTCACTACTCTTAGTATTATCACTCTAACTCATATTATTAGCCTTATTATGCTTATATGATCGATAGAACGACAATTACTGTAGTTATTACTCTTATTATTATCAATCTAACTCATATTATTAGCCATATTATGCTTATATGATCGATAGAACGAGAATTACTGTACTCACTACTCTTAGTATTATCAATCTAACTCATATTATTAGCCATATTATGCTTATATTATCGAGAGAACGACAATTACTATACTTATTACTGTTATTATTATCAATCTGACTCATATTATTACCCATATTATGCTTAAATGATCGATAGAACGACAATTACTATACTCACTACTCTTAGTATTATCAATCTAACTCATATTATTAGCCATATTATGCTTATGTTATCGATAGAACGACAATTACTATACTTACTACTCTTATTATTATCAATCTAACTCATATTATTAACCATATTATGCAGATATGATCGATAGATCGACAATTACTATACTTATTACTCTTATTATTATCAATCTAACTCATATTATTAGCCATATTATGCTTAAATGATCGATAGAACTACAATTACTATACTCATCACTCTTATTATTATCAATCTAACTCATATTATTAGCCATATTATGCTTATATGATCGATAGAACGAGAATTACTATACTCACTACTCTTAGTATTATCACTCTAACTCATATTATTAGCCTTATTATGCTTACATGATCGATAGAACGACAATTACTGTAGTTATTACTCTTATTATTATCAATCTAACTCATATTATTAGCCATATTATGCTTATATGATCGATGGAACGAGAATTACTATACTCACTACTCTTAGTATTATCAATCTAACTCATATTATTAGCCATAATATGGTTATATTATCGATAGAACGACAATTACTATACTTATTACTGCTATTATTTTCAATCTAACTCATATTATTAGCCATATTATGCTTAAATGATCGATAGATCTACAATTACTATACTCATTACTCTTATTATTATCAATCTAACTCATATTATTAGCCATATTATGCTTATATGATCGATAGAACGAGAATTACTATACTCACTACTCTTAGTATTATCACTCTAACTCATATTATTAGCCTTATTATGCTTATATGATCGATAGAACGACAATTACTGTAGTTATTACTCTTATTATTATCAATCTAACTCATATTATTAGCCATATTATGCATATATGTTCGATAGAACGAGAATTACTATACTCACTACTCTTAGTATTATCAATCTAACTCATATTATTAGCCATATTATGGTTATATGATCGATAGAACGACAATTACTATACTTATTACTGTTATTATTATCAATCTAACTCATATTATTAGCCATATTATGCTTAAATGATCGATAGATCTACAATTACTATACTCATTACTCTTATTATTATCAATCTAACTCATATTATTAGCCATATTATGCTTATATGATCGATAGAACGAGAATCACTATACTCACTACTCTTAGTATTATCAATCTAACTCATATTATTAGCCATATTATGCTTATATGATCGATAGAACGAGAACTACTATACTCACTACTCTTAGTATTATCAATCTAACTCATATTATTAGCCATATTATGCTTATATTATCGATAGAACGACAATTACTATACTTATTACTGTTATTATTATCAATCTGTCTCATATTATTAACCATATTATGCTTATATTATCGATAGAACGACAATTACTATACTTATTACTGTTATTATTATCAATCCAACTCATATTATTAGCCATATTATGCTTATATGATCGATAAAATGAGAATTACTATACTCAGTACTCTTAGCATTATCACTCTAACTCATATTATTAGCCTTATTATGCTTATATGATCGATAGAACGACAATTACTGTAGTTATTACTCTTATTATTATCAATCTAACTCATATTATTAGCCATATTATGCTTATATGATCGATAGAACGAGAATTACTATACTCAATACTCTTAGTATTATCAATCTAATTCATATTATTAGCCATATTATGCTTACATGATCGATAGAACGACAAATACTATACTTATTACTCTTATTATTATCAATCTACCTCATATTATTAGCGATATTATGCTTATATGATCGATAGAATGAGAATTACTATACTCACTACTCTTAGTATTATCACTCTAACTCATATTATTAGCCTTATTATGCTTATATGATCGATAGAACGACAATTACTGTAGTTATTACTCTTATTATTATCAATCTAACTCATATTATTAGCCATATTATGCTTATATGATCGATGGAACGAGAATTACTATACTCACTACTCTTAGTATTATCAATCTAACTCATATTATTAGCCATATTATGCTTATATGATCGATAGAACGACAATTACTATACTTATTTCTCTTATTATTATCAATCTAACTCATATTATTAGCCATATTATGCTTATATGATCGATAGAACGAGAATTACTATACTCACTACTCTTAGCATTATCAATCTAACTCATATTATTAGCCATATTATGCTTAAATGATCGATAGATCTACAATTACTATACTCATTACTCTTAGTATTATCACTCTAACTCATATTATTAGCCTTATTATGCTTATATGATCGATAGGACGACAATTACTGTAGATATTACTCTTACTATTATCAATCTAACTCATATTATTAGCCATATTATGCTTATATGATCGATAGAACGAGAATTACTATACTCACTACTCTTAGTATTATCAATCTAACTCATATTATTAGCCATATTATGCTTATATTAGCGATAGAACGACAATTACTATACTTATTACTGTTATTATTATCAATCTAACTCATATTATTAGCCATATTATGCTTATATGATCGATAGAATGAGAATTACTATACTCACTACTCTTAGTATTATCACTCTAACTCATATTATTAGCCTTATTATGCTTATATGATCGATAGAACGACAATTACTGTAGTTATTACTCTTATTATTATCAATCTAACTCATATTATTAGCCATATTATGCTTATATGATCGATAGAACGAGAATTACTATACTCACTACTCTTAGTATTATCAATCTAACTCATATTATTAGCCATATTATGCTTATATTATCGAGAGAACGACAATTACTATACTTATTACTGTTATTATTATCAATCTGACTCATATTATTACCCATATTATGCTTAAATGATCGATAGAACGACAATTACTATACTCACTACTCTTAGTATTATCAATCTAACTCATATTATTAGCCATATTATGCTTATGTTATCGATAGAACGACAATTACTATACTTACTACTCTTATTATTATCAATCTAACTCATATTATTAACCATATTATGCAGATATGATCGATAGATCGACAATTACTATACTTATTACTCTTATTATTATCAATCTAACTCATATTATTAGCCATATTATGCTTAAATGATCGATAGAACTACAATTACTATACTCATCACTCTTATTATTATCAATCTAACTCATATTATTAGCCATATTATGCTTATATGATCGATAGAATGAGAATTACTATACTCACTACTCTTAGTATTATCACTCTAACTCATATTATTAGCCTTATTATGCTTACATGATCGATAGAACGACAATTACTGTAGTTATTACTCTTATTATTATCAATCTAACTCATATTATTAGCCATATTATGCATATATGATCGATAGAACGAGAATTACTATACTCACTACTCTTAGTACTATCAATCTAACTCATATTATTAGCCATAATATGGTTATATTATCGATAGAACGACAATTACTATACTTATTACTGCTATTATTTTCAATCTAACTCATATTATTAGCCATATTATGCTTAAATGATCGATAGATCTACAATTACTATACTCACTACTCTTAGTATTATCAATCTAACTCATATTATTAGCCATATTATGCTTATATGATCGATAGAACGACAATTACTATACTTATTTCTCTTATTATTATCAAACTAACTCATATTATTAGCCATATTATGCTTATATGATCGATAGAACGAGAACTACTATACTCACTACTCTTAGTATTATCAATCTAACTCATATTATTAGCCATATTATGCTTATATTATCGATAGAACGACAATTAGTATACTTATTACTGTTATTATTATCAATCTGTCTCATATTATTACCCATATTATGCTTATATTATCGATAGAACGACAATTACTATACTTATTACTGTTATTATTATCAATCCAACTCATATTATTAGCCATATTATGCTTATATGATCGATAAAATGAGAATTACTATACTCACTACTCTTAGTATTATCACTCTAACTCATATTATTAGCCTTATTATGCTTATATGATCGATAGAACGACAATTACTGTAGTTATTACTCTTATTATTATCAATCTAACTCATATTATTAGGCATATTATGCTTATATGATCGATAGAACGAGAATTACTATACTCAATACTCTTAGTATTATCAATCTAATTCATATTATTAGCCATATTATGCTTACATGATCGATAGAACGACAAATACTATACTTATTACTCTTATTATTATCAATCTACCTCGTATTATTAGCGATATTATGCTTATATGATCGATAGAATGAGAATTACTATACTCACTACTCTTAGTATTATCACTCTAACTCATATTATTAGCCTTATTATGCTTATATGATCGATAGAACGACAATTACTGTAGTTATTACTCTTATTATTATCAATCTAACTCATATTATTAGCCATATTATGCTTATATGATCGATGGAACGAGAATTACTATACTCACTACTCTTAGTATTATCAATCTAACTCATATTATTAGCCATATTATGCTTATATGATCGATAGAACGACAATTACTATACTTATTTCTCTTATTATTATCAATCTAACTCATATTATTAGCCATATTATGCTTATATGATCGATAGAACGAGAATTACTATACTCACTACTCTTAGCATTATCAATCTAACTCATATTATTAGCCATATTATGCTTAAATGATCGATAGATCTACAATTACTATACTCATTACTCTTAGTATTATCACTCTAACTCATATTATTAGCCTTATTATGCTTATATGATCGATAGGACGACAATTACTGTAGATATTACTCTTACTATTATCAATCTAACTCATATTATTAGCCATATTATGCTTATATGATCGATAGAACGAGAATTACTATACTCACTACTCTTAGTATTATCAATCTAACTCATATTATTAGCCATATTATGCTTATATTATCGAGAGAACGACAATTACTATACTTATTACTGTTATTATTATCAATCTGACTCATATTATTACCCATATTATGCTTAAATGATCGATAGAACGACAATTACTATACTCACTACTCTTAGTATTATCAATCTAACTCATATTATTAGCCATATTATGCTTATGTTATCGATAGAACGACAATTACTATACTTACTACTCTTATTATTATCAATCTAACTCATATTATTAACCATATTATGCAGATATGATCGATAGATCGACAATTACTATACTTATTACTCTTATTATTATCAATCTAACTCATATTATTAGCCATATTATGCTTAAATGATCGATAGAACTACAATTACTATACTCATCACTCTTATTATTATCAATCTAACTCATATTATTAGCCATATTATGCTTATATGATCGATAGAACGAGAATTACTATACTCACTACTCTTAGTATTATCACTCTAACTCATATTATTAGCCTTATTATGCTTACATGATCGATAGAACGACAATTACTGTAGTTATTACTCTTATTATTATCAATCTAACTCATATTATTAGCCATATTATGCTTATATGATCGATGGAACGAGAATTACTATACTCACTACTCTTAGTATTATCAATCTAACTCATATTATTAGCCATAATATGGTTATATTATCGATAGAACGACAATTACTATACTTATTACTGCTATTATTTTCAATCTAACTCATATTATTAGCCATATTATGCTTAAATGATCGATAGATCTACAATTACTATACTCATTACTCTTATTATTATCAATCTAACTCATATTATTAGCCATATTATGCTTATATGATCGATAGAACGAGAATTACTATACTCACTACTCTTAGTATTATCACTCTAACTCATATTATTAGCCTTATTATGCTTATATGATCGATAGAACGACAATTACTGTAGTTATTACTCTTATTATTATCAATCTAACTCATATTATTAGCCATATTATGCATATATGTTCGATAGAACGAGAATTACTATACTCACTACTCTTAGTATTATCAATCTAACTCATATTATTAGCCATATTATGGTTATATGATCGATAGAACGACAATTACTATACTTATTACTGTTATTATTATCAATCTAACTCATATTATTAGCCATATTATGCTTAAATGATCGATAGATCTACAATTACTATACTCATTACTCTTATTATTATCAATCTAACTCATATTATTAGCCATATTATGCTTATATGATCGATAGAACGAGAATCACTATACTCACTACTCTTAGTATTATCAATCTAACTCATATTATTAGCCATATTATGCTTATATGATCGATAGAACGAGAACTACTATACTCACTACTCTTAGTATTATCAATCTAACTCATATTATTAGCCATATTATGCTTATATTATCGATAGAACGACAATTACTATACTTATTACTGTTATTATTATCAATCTGTCTCATATTATTAGCCATATTGTGCTTATATGATCGATAGAACGACAATTACTATACTTATTACTCTTACTATTATAAATCTAACTCATATTATTAGCCATATTATGCTTATATGATCGATAGTACGACAATTACTATACTCATTACTCTTATTATTATCAATCTAACTCATATTATTAACCATATTATGCAGATATGATGGATAGAACGACTATTTCTATACTTTTTACACACACTATTATCAATCTAACTCATATTGTTAGCCATATTATGGTTATATGACCGATAGAACGTCAATTACTATACTTACTACTCCTATTATTATAAATCTAACTCATATTATTAGCCATATTATGCTTATATGATCGATACAACGACAATTACTATACTTATTACTCTTATTGTTATCAATCTAACTCATATTATTAGCCATATTATGCAGATATGATCGATAGAACGACAATTACTATACTTATTACTCTTATTATTATCAATCCAACTCATATTATTAGCCATATTGTGCTTATATGAGCGATAGAACGACAATTACTATATTTATTACACTCACTATTATCAATCTAACTCATATTATTAGCCATATTATGTTTATATGATCGATAGAACGACAATTACTATACTTATTACTCTTATTATTATCAATCTAACTCATATTATTAACCATATTATGCTAATATGATCGATAGAACGACAATTACTATACTTATTACACTCACTATTATCAATCTAACTCATATTATTAACCATATTATGCTTATATGATCGATAGAACGACAATTATTGTACTTATTACTCTAATCATTATCGATCTAACTCATATTATTAGCCATATTATGCTTATATGATCGATAGAACGACAATTATTGTACTTATTACTCTTATCATTATCGATCTAACTCATATTATTAGCCATATTATGCTTATATGATCGATAGAACGACAATTACTATACTTATTACTCTTATTATTATGAATCTAACTCATATTATTAGACATATTATGCTTATATGATCGATAGAACTACAATTACTATACTCATTACTCTTATCATTATCAATCCAACTCATATTATTACCCATATTATGCTCATATGATCGATAGAACGACAATTACTATACTTATTACACTCACTATTATCAATCTAACTCATATTATTAACCATATTATGCTTATATGATCGATAGAACGACAATTATTGTACTTATTACTCTTATCATTATCGATCTAACTCATATTATTAGCCATATTATGCTTATATTATCGATAGAACGACAATTACTATACTTATTACTCTTATTACTATAAATCTAACTCATATTATTAGCCATATTATGCTTATATGATCGATAGAACGACAATTACTGTACTCATTACTCTTATTATTATCAATCTAACTCATATTATTAGCCATATTATGCTTAAATGATCGATAGAACGACAATTACTATACTTATTACTCTTATTATTATCTACCTAAGTCATATTATTAGCCATATTATGGTTATATTATCGATAGAACGACAATTACTATACTTATTACGCTTATTATTATCAATCTAACTCATATTATTAGCCATATTATGCTTATATGATCGATAGAACGAGAATTACTATACTCATTACTCTTATCATTATCAATCCAACTCATATTATTACCCATATTATGCTCATATGATCGATAGAACGACAATTACTATAGTTATTACACTCACTATTATCAATCTAACTCATATTATTAACCATATTATGCAGATATGATCGATAGCACGACAATTACTATACTTATTACTCTTATTATTATCTACCTAACTCATATTATTAGCCATATTATGCTTATATGATCGATAGAACGACAATTACTATACTTATTACACTCACTATTATCAATCTAACTCATATTATTAACCATATTATGCTCATATGATCGATAGAACGACAATTATTGTACTTATTACTCTTATCATTATCGATCTAACTCATATTATTAGCCATATTATGCTTATATGATCGATAGAACGACAATTATTGTACTTATTACTCTTATCATTATCGATCTAACTCATATTATTACCCATATTATGCTCATATGATCGATAGAACGACAATTACTATACTTATTACACTCACTATTATCAATCTAACTCATATTATTAACCATATTATGCAGATATGATCGATAGCACGACATTTACTATATTTATTACGCTTATTATTATCAACCTAACTCATATTATTAGCCATATTATGCTTATATGATCGATAGAACGACAATTACTATACTTATTGCTCTTATTATTATAAATCTAACTCATATTATTAGCCATATTATGCTTATATGATCGATAGAACGACAATTACTATACTTATTACTCTTATTATTATCAATCTAACTCATATTATTAGCCATATTGTGCTTATATGATCGATAGAACGACAATTACTATACTTATTACTCTTACTATTATAAATCTAACTCATATTATTAGCCATATTATGCTTATATGATCGATAGTACGACAATTACTATACTCATTACTCTTATTATTATCAATCTAACTCATATTATTAACCATATTATGCAGACATGATGGATAGAACGACTATTTCTATACTTTTTACACACACTATTATCAATCTAACTCATATTATTAGCCATATTATGGTTATATGACCGATAGAACGTCAATTACTATACTTACTACTCCTATTATTATAAATCTAACTCATATTATTAGCCATATTATGCTTATATGATCGATACAACGACACTTACTATACTTATTACTCTTATTGTTATCAATCTAACTCATATTATTAGCCATATTATGCAGATATGATCGATAGAACGACAATTACTATACTTATTACTCTTATTATTATCAATCTAACTCATATTATTAGCCATATTGTGCTTATATGAGCGATAGAACGACAATTACTATATTTATTACACTCACTATTATCAATCTAACTCATATTATTAGACATATTATGCTTATATGATCGATAGAACTACAATTGCTATACTCATTACTCTTATCATTATCAATCCAACTCATATTATTACCCATATTATGCTCATATGATCGATAGAACGACAATTACTATACTTATTACACTCACTATTATCAATCTAACTCATATTATTAACCATATTATGCAGATATGATCGATAGCACGACATTTACTATATTTATTACGCTTATTATTATCAACCTAACTCATATTATTAGCCATATTATGCTTATATGATCGATAGAACAACAATTAGTATACTTATTACTCTTATTGTTATCAATCTAACTCATATTATTAGCCATATTATGCTTAAATGATCGATAGAACGACAATTGCTATACTTATTACTCTTATTATTATCAATCTAACTCATATTATTAGCCATATTATGCTTATATGATCGATAGAACGACATTTACTATACTCACTACTCTTATTATTATCAATCTAACTCATATTATTAGCCATATTATGCTTATATGATCGATAGAACGACAATTACTATACTTATTACTCTTATTATTATCAATCTAACTCATATTATTAACCATATTATGCTAATATGATCGATAGAACGACAATTACTATACTTATTACACTCACTATTATCAATCTAACTCATATTATTAACCATATTATGCTTATATGATCGATAGAACGAAAATTACTATATTTATTACTCTTATTATTATAAATCTAACTCATAGTATTAGCCATATTATGCTTATATGATCGATAGTACGACAATTACTATACTCATTGCTCTTATTATTATCAATCTAACTCATATTATTAACCATATTATGCAGATATGATCGATAGAACGACAATTACTATACTCATTACTCTTATTATTATCAATCTAACTCATATTATTAACCATATTATGCTAATATGATCGATAGAACGACAATTACTATACTTATTACACTCACTATTATCAATCTAACTCATATTATTAACCATATTATGCTTATATGATCGATAGAACGAAAATTACTATATTTATTACTCTTATTATTATAAATCTAACTCATAGTATTAGCCACATTATGCTTATATGATCGATAGTACGACAATTACTATACTCATTGCTCTTATTATTATCAATCTAACTCATATTATTAACCATATTATGCAGATATGATCGATAGAACGACAATTACTATACTCATTACTCTTATTATTATCAATCTAACTCATATTATTAACCATATTATGCTAATATGATCGATAGAACGACAATTACTATACTTATTACTCTTACTATTATAAATCTAACTCATATTATTAGCCATATTATGCTCATATGATCGATAGTACGACAATTACTATACTTATTACACTCACTATTATCAATCTAACTCATATTATTAACCATATTATGCAGATATGATCGATAGCACGACATTTACTATATTTATTACGCTTATTATTATCAACCTAACTCATATTATTAGCCATATTATGCTTATATGATCGATAGAACGACAATTACTATACTTATTACTCTTATTATTATAAATCTAACTCATATTATTAGCCATATTATGCTTATATGATCGATAGAACGACAATTACTATACTTATTTCTCTTATTATTATCAATCTAACTCATATTATTAGCCATGTTGTGCTTATATGATCGATAGAACGACAATTACTATACTTATTACTCTTACTATTATAAATCTAACTCATATTATTAGCCATATTATGCTCATATGATCGATAGTACGACAATTACTATACTTATTACTCTTATTATTATCAATCTAACTCATATTATTAACCATATTATGCTAATATGATCGATAGAACGACAATTACTATACTTATTACACTCACTATCATCAATCTAACTCATATTATTAACCATATTATGCTTATATGATCGATAGAACGAAAATTACTATATTTATTACTCTTATTATTATAAATCTAACTCATAGTATTAGCCATATTATGCTTATATGATCGATAGTACGACAATTACTATACTCATTGCTCTTATTATTATCAATCTAACTCATATTATTAACCATATTATGCAGATATGATCGATAGAACGACAATTACTATACTCATTACTCTTATTATTATCAATCTAACTCATATTATTAACCATATTATGCTAATATGATCGATAGAACGACAATTACTATACTTATTACACTCACCATTATCAGTCTAACTCATATTATTAACAATATTATGCTTATATGATCGATAGAACGACAATTATTGTACTTATTACTCTTATAAATATCAATCTAACTCATATTATTAGCCATATTATGCTTATATGATCGATAGAGCGACAAATACTATACTTACTACTCTTATTATTATCAATCTAACTCATATTATTAACCATATTATGCAGATATGATCGATAGAACTACAATTACTATACACATTACTCTTATTATTATCAATCTAACTCATATTATTAGCCATATTATGCTTATATGATCGATAGAATGAGAATTACTATACTCACTACTCTTAGTATTATCACTCTAACTCATATTATTAGCCTTATTATGCTTATATGATCGATAGAACGACAATTACTGTAGTTATTACTCTTATTATTATCAATCTAACTCATATTATTAGCCATATTATGCTTATATGATCGATAGAACGAGAATTACTATACTCACTACTCTTAGTATTATCAATCTAACTCATATTATTAGCCATATTATGCTTATATGATCGATAGAACGACAAATACTATACTTATTACTCTTATTATTATCAATCTAACTCATATTATTAGCCATATTATGCTTATATGATCGATAGAACGAGAATTACTATACTCACTACTCTTAGTATTATCAATCTAACTCATATTATTAGCCATATTATGATTATATTATCGATAGAACAACAATTACTATACTTATTACTGTTATTATTATCAATCTAACTCATATTATTAGCCATATTATGCTTAAATGATCGATAGATCTACAATTGCTAGACTCATTACTCTTATTATTATCAATCTAACTCGTATTATTAGCCATATTATGCTTACATGATCGATAGAACGACAAATACTATACTTATTACTCTTATTATTATCAATCTAACTCATATTATTAGCCATATTATGCTTAAATGATCGATAGATCTACAATTACTATACTCATTACTCTTATTATTATCAATCTAACTCATATTATTAGCCATATTATGCTTATATGATCGAGAGAACGACAATTACTATACTTATTACCCTTATTATTATCAATCTAACTCATATTATTAGCCATATTATGCTTATATGATCGATAGAACGAGAATTACTATACTCACTACTCTTAGTATTATCAATGTAACTCATATTATTAGCCATATTATGGTTATATTATCGATAGAACGTCAATTACTATACTTATTACTGTTATTATTATCAATCTAACTCATATTATTAGCCATATTATGCTTAAATGATCGATAGAATGAGAATTACTATACTCACTACTCTAAGTATTATCACTCTAACTCATATTATTAGCCATATTATGCTTATATGATCGAGAGAACGACAATTACTATACTTATTACTCTTATTATTATCAATCTACCTCATATTATTAGCCTTATTATGCTTATATGATCGATAGGACGACAATTACTGTAGTTATTACTCTTATTATTATCAATCTAACTCATATTATTAGCCATATTATGCTTATATGATCGATAGAACGAGAATTACTATACTCACTACTCTTAGTATTATCAATCTAACTCATATTATTAGCCATATTATGCTTATATGATCGATAGAACGAGAATTACTATACTCACTACTCTTAGTATTATCAATCTAACTCATATTATTAGCCATATTATGCTTATATTATCGATAGAACGACAATTACTATACTTGTTACTGTTATTATTATCAATCTGACTCATATTATTACCCATATTATGCTTAAATGATCGATAGAACGACAATTACTATACTTATTACTCTTATAATTATCAATCTAACTCATATTATTAGCCATATTATGCTTATATGATCGATAGAACGACAAATACTATACTTGCTACTCTTATTATCAATCTAACTCATATTATTAACCATATTATGCAGATATGATCGATAGAACTACAATTACTATACTCATTACTCTTATTATTATCAATCTAACTCATATTATTAGCCTTATTATGCTTAAATGATCGATAGAACTACAATTACTATACTCATTACTCTTATTATTATCAATCTAACTCATATTATTAGCCATATTATGCTTATATGATCGATAGAATGGGAATTACTATACTCACTACTCTTAGTATTATCACTCTAACTCATATTATTAGCCTTATTATGCTTATATGATCGATAGAACGACAATTACTGTAGTTATTACTCTTATTATTATCAATCTAACTCATATTATTAGCCATATTATGCTTATATGATCGATAGAACGAGAATTACTATACTCACTACTCTTAGTATTATCAATCTAACTCATATTATTAGCCATATTATGCTTATATGATCGATAGAACGACAAATACTATACTTATTACTCTTATTATTATCAATCTAACTCATATTATTAGCCATATTATGCTTATATGATCGGTAGAACGAGAATTACTATACTCACTACTCTTAGTATTATCAATCTAACTCATATTATTAGCCATATTATGATTATATTATCGATAGAACGACAATTACTATACTTATTACTGTTATTATTATCAATCTAACTCATATTATTAGCCATATTATGCTTAAATGATCGATAGATCTACAATTGCTATACTCATTACTCTTATTATTATCAATCTAACTCGTATTATTAGCCATATTATGCTTACATGATCGATAGAACGAGAATTACTATACTCACTACTCTTAGTATTATCAATCTAACTCATATTATTAGCCATATTATGCTTATATGATCGATAGAACGAGAATTACTATACTCACTACTCTTAGTATTATCAATCTAACTGATATTATTAGCCATATTATGCTTATATTATCGATAGAACGACAATTACTATACTTGTTACTGTTATTATTATCAATCTGACTCATATTATTACCCATATTATGCTTAAATGATCGATAGAACGACAATTACTATACTTATTACTCTTATAATTATCAATCTAACTCATATTATTAGCCATATTATGCTTATATGATCGATAGAACGACAAATACTATACTTACTACTCTTATTATTATCAATCTAACTCATATTATTAACCATATTATGCAGATATGATCGATAGAACTACAATTACTATACTCATTACTCTTATTATTATCAATCTAACTCATATTATTAGCCATATTATGCTTAAATGATCGATAGAACTACAATTACTATACTCATTACTCTTATTATTATCAATCTAACTCATATTATTAGCCATATTATGCTTATATGATCGATAGAATGAGAATTACTATACTCACTACTCTTAGTATTATCACTCTAACTCATATTATTAGCCTTATTATGCTTATATGATCGATAGAACGACAATTACTGTAGTTATTACTCTTATTATTATCAATCTAACTCATATTATTAGCCATATTATGCTTATATGATCGATAGAACGAGAATTACTATACTCACTACTCTTAGTATTATCAATCTAACTCATATTATTAGCCATATTATGATTATATTATCGATAGAACAACAATTACTATACTTATTACTGTTATTATTATCAATCTAACTCATATTATTAGCCATATTATGCTTAAATGATCGATAGATCTACAATTGCTAGACTCATTACTCTTATTATTATCAATCTAACTCGTATTATTAGCCATATTATGCTTACATGATCGATAGAACGACAAATACTATACTTATTACTCTTATTATTATCAATCTAACTCATATTATTAGCCATATTATGCTTAAATGATCGATAGATCTACAATTACTATACTCATTACTCTTATTATTATCAATCTAACTCATATTATTAGCCATATTATGCTTATATGATCGAGAGAACGAGAATTACTATACTCACTACTCTTAGTATTATCAATGTAACTCATATTATTAGCCATATTATGGTTATATTATCGATAGAACGTCAATTACTATACTTATTACTGTTATTATTATCAATCTAACTCATATTATTAGCCATATTATGCTTAAATGATCGATAGAATGAGAATTACTATACTCACTACTCTAAGTATTATCACTCTAACTCATATTATTAGCCATATTATGCTTATATGATCGAGAGAACGACAATTACTATACTTATTACTCTTATTATTATCAATCTAACTCATATTATTAGCCTTATTATGCTTATATGATCGATACGACGACAATTACTGTAGTTATTACTCTTATTATTATCAATCTAACTCATATTATTAGCCATATTATGCTTATATGATCGATAGAACGAGAATTACTATACTCACTACTCTTAGTATTATCAATCTAACTCATATTATTAGCCATATTATGCTTATATGATCGATAGAACGAGAATTACTATACTCACTACTCTTAGTATTATCAATCTAACTCATATTATTAGCCATATTATGCTTATATTATCGATAGAACGACAATTACTATACTTGTTACTGTTATTATTATCAATCTGACTCATATTATTACCCATATTATGCTTAAATGATCGATAGAACGACAATTACTATACTTATTACTCTTATAATTATCAATCTAACTCATATTATTAGCCATATTATGCTTATATGATCGATAGAATGAGAATTACTATACTCACTACTCTTAGTATTATCAATCTAACTCATATTATTAGCCATATTATGCTTATATTATCGATAGAACGACAATTACTATACTTGTTACTGTTATTATTATCAATCTGACTCATATTATTACCCATATTATGCTTAAATGATCGATAGAACGACAATTACTATACTTATTACTCTTATAATTATCAATCTAACTCATATTATTAGCCATATTATGCTTATATGATCGATAGAACGACAAATACTATACTTACTACTCTTATTATTATCAATCTAACTCATATTATTAACCATATTATGCAGATATGATCGATAGAACTACAATTACTATACTCATTACTCTTATTATTATCAATCTAACTCATATTATTAGCCATATTATGCTTAAATGATCGATAGAACTACAATTACTATACTCATTACTCTTATTATTATCAATCTAACTCATATTATTAGCCATATTATGCTTATATGATCGATAGAACGAGAATTACTATACTCACTACTCTTAGTATTATCAATCTAACTCATATTATTAGCCATATTATGGTTATATTATCGATAGAACGACAATTACTATACTTATTACTGTTACTATTATCAATCTAACTCATATTATTAGCCATATTATGCTTAAATGATCGATAGAATGAGAATTACTATACTCACTACTCTAAGTATTATCACTCTAACTCATATTATTAGCCATATTATGCTTATATGATCGAGAGAACGACAATTACTATACTTATTACTCTTATTATTATCAATCTAACTCATATTATTAGCCTTATTATGCTTATATGATCGATAGGACGACAATTACTGTAGTTATTACTCTTATTATTATCAATCTAACTCATATTATTAGCCATATTATGCTTATATGATCGATAGAACGAGAATTACTATACTCACTACTCTTAGTATTTTCAATCTAACTCATATTATTACCCATATTATGCTTATATGATCGATAGAACGAGAATTACTATACTCACTACTCTTAGTATTATCAATCTAACTCATATTATTAGCCATATTATGCTTATATTATCGATAGAACGACAATTACTATACTTGTTACTGTTACTATTATCAATCTGACTCATATTATTACCCATATTCTGCTTAAATGATCGATAGAACGACAATTACTATACTTATTACTTTTATAATTATCAATCTAACTCATATTATTAGCCATATTATGCTTATATGATCGATAGAACGACAAATACTATACTTACTACTCTTATTATTATCAACCTAACTCATATTATTAACCATATTATGCAGATATGATCGATAGAACTACAATTACTATACTCATTACTCTTATTATTATCAATCTAACTCATATTATTAGCCATATTATGCTTAAATGATCGATAGAACTACAATTACTATACTCATTACTCTTATTATTATCAATCTGACTCATATTATTAGCCATATTATGCTTATATGATCGATAGAATGAGAATTACTATACTCACTACTCTTAGTATTATCACTCTAACTCATATTATTAGCCTTATTATGCTTATATGATCGATAGAACGACAATTACTGTAGTTATTACTCTTATTATTATCAATCTAACTCATATTATTAGCCATATTATGCTTATATGATCGATAGAACGAGAATTACTATACTCACTACTCTTAGTATTATCAATCTAACTCATATTATTAGCCATATTATGCTTATATTATCGATAGAACGACAATTACTATACTTATTACTGTTATTATTATCATTCTAACTCATATTATTAGCCATAATATGGTTATATTATCGATAGAACGACAATTACTATACTTATTACTGCTATTATTTTCAATCTAACTCATATTATTAGCCATATTATGCTTAAATGATCGATAGATCTACAATTACTATACTCACTACTCTTAGTATTATCAATCTAACTCATATTATTAGCCATATTATGCTTATATGATCGATAGAACGACAATTACTATACTTATTTCTCTTATTATTATCAAACTAACTCATATTATTAGCCATATTATGCTTATATGATCGATAGAACGAGAACTACTATACTCACTACTCTTAGTATTATCAATCTAACTCATATTATTAGCCATATTATGCTTATATTATCGATAGAACGACAATTACTATACTTATTACTGTTATTATTATCAATCTGTCTCATATTATTACCCATATTATGCTTATATTATCGATAGAACGACAATTACTATACTTATTACTGTTATTATTATCAATCCAACTCATATTATTAGCCATATTATGCTTATATGATCGATAAAATGAGAATTACTATACTCACTACTCTTAGTATTATCACTCTAACTCATATTATTAGCCTTATTATGCTTATATGATCGATAGAACGACAATTACTGTAGTTATTACTCTTATTATTATCAATCTAACTCATATTATTAGGCATATTATGCTTATATGATCGATAGAACGAGAATTACTATACTCAATACTCTTAGTATTATCAATCTAATTCATATTATTAGCCATATTATGCTTACATGATCGATAGAACGACAAATACTATACTTATTACTCTTATTATTATCAATCTACCTCGTATTATTAGCGATATTATGCTTATATGATCGATAGAATGAGAATTACTATACTCACTACTCTTAGTATTATCACTCTAACTCATATTATTAGCCTTATTATGCTTATATGATCGATAGAACGACAATTACTGTAGTTATTACTCTTATTATTATCAATCTAACTCATATTATTAGCCATATTATGCTTATATGATCGATGGAACGAGAATTACTATACTCACTACTCTTAGTATTATCAATCTAACTCATATTATTAGCCATATTATGCTTATATGATCGATAGAACGACAATTACTATACTTATTTCTCTTATTATTATCAATCTAACTCATATTATTAGCCATATTATGCTTATATGATCGATAGAACGAGAATTACTATACTCACTACTCTTAGCATTATCAATCTAACTCATATTATTAGCCATATTATGCTTAAATGATCGATAGATCTACAATTACTATACTCATTACTCTTAGTATTATCACTCTAACTCATATTATTAGCCTTATTATGCTTATATGATCGATAGGACGACAATTACTGTAGATATTACTCTTACTATTATCAATCTAACTCATATTATTAGCCATATTATGCTTATATGATCGATAGAACGAGAATTACTATACTCACTACTCTTAGTATTATCAATCTAACTCATATTATTAGCCATATTATGCTTATATTATCGAGAGAACGACAATTACTATACTTATTACTGTTATTATTATCAATCTGACTCATATTATTACCCATATTATGCTTAAATGATCGATAGAACGACAATTACTATACTCACTACTCTTAGTATTATCAATCTAACTCATATTATTAGCCATATTATGCTTATGTTATCGATAGAACGACAATTACTATACTTACTACTCTTATTATTATCAATCTAACTCATATTATTAACCATATTATGCAGATATGATCGATAGATCGACAATTACTATACTTATTACTCTTATTATTATCAATCTAACTCATATTATTAGCCATATTATGCTTAAATGATCGATAGAACTACAATTACTATACTCATCACTCTTATTATTATCAATCTAACTCATATTATTAGCCATATTATGCTTATATGATCGATAGAACGAGAATTACTATACTCACTACTCTTAGTATTATCACTCTAACTCATATTATTAGCCTTATTATGCTTACATGATCGATAGAACGACAATTACTGTAGTTATTACTCTTATTATTATCAATCTAACTCATATTATTAGCCATATTATGCTTATATGATCGATGGAACGAGAATTACTATACTCACTACTCTTAGTATTATCAATCTAACTCATATTATTAGCCATAATATGGTTATATTATCGATAGAACGACAATTACTATACTTATTACTGCTATTATTTTCAATCTAACTCATATTATTAGCCATATTATGCTTAAATGATCGATAGATCTACAATTACTATACTCATTACTCTTATTATTATCAATCTAACTCATATTATTAGCCATATTATGCTTATATGATCGATAGAACGAGAATTACTATACTCACTACTCTTAGTATTATCACTCTAACTCATATTATTAGCCTTATTATGCTTATATGATCGATAGAACGACAATTACTGTAGTTATTACTCTTATTATTATCAATCTAACTCATATTATTAGCCATATTATGCATATATGTTCGATAGAACGAGAATTACTATACTCACTACTCTTAGTATTATCAATCTAACTCATATTATTAGCCATATTATGGTTATATGATCGATAGAACGACAATTACTATACTTATTACTGTTATTATTATCAATCTAACTCATATTATTAGCCATATTATGCTTAAATGATCGATAGATCTACAATTACTATACTCATTACTCTTATTATTATCAATCTAACTCATATTATTAGCCATATTATGCTTATATGATCGATAGAACGAGAATCACTATACTCACTACTCTTAGTATTATCAATCTAACTCATATTATTAGCCATATTATGCTTATATGATCGATAGAACGAGAACTACTATACTCACTACTCTTAGTATTATCAATCTAACTCATATTATTAGCCATATTATGCTTATATTATCGATAGAACGACAATTACTATACTTATTACTGTTATTATTATCAATCTGTCTCATATTATTAACCATATTATGCTTATATTATCGATAGAACGACAATTACTATACTTATTACTGTTATTATTATCAATCCAACTCATATTATTAGCCATATTATGCTTATATGATCGATAAAATGAGAATTACTATACTCAGTACTCTTAGCATTATCACTCTAACTCATATTATTAGCCTTATTATGCTTATATGATCGATAGAACGACAATTACTGTAGTTATTACTCTTATTATTATCAATCTAACTCATATTATTAGCCATATTATGCTTATATGATCGATAGAACGAGAATTACTATACTCAATACTCTTAGTATTATCAATCTAATTCATATTATTAGCCATATTATGCTTACATGATCGATAGAACGACAAATACTATACTTATTACTCTTATTATTATCAATCTACCTCATATTATTAGCGATATTATGCTTATATGATCGATAGAATGAGAATTACTATACTCACTACTCTTAGTATTATCACTCTAACTCATATTATTAGCCTTATTATGCTTATATGATCGATAGAACGACAATTACTGTAGTTATTACTCTTATTATTATCAATCTAACTCATATTATTAGCCATATTATGCTTATATGATCGATGGAACGAGAATTACTATACTCACTACTCTTAGTATTATCAATCTAACTCATATTATTAGCCATATTATGCTTATATGATCGATAGAACGACAATTACTATACTTATTTCTCTTATTATTATCAATCTAACTCATATTATTAGCCATATTATGCTTATATGATCGATAGAACGAGAATTACTATACTCACTACTCTTAGCATTATCAATCTAACTCATATTATTAGCCATATTATGCTTAAATGATCGATAGATCTACAATTACTATACTCATTACTCTTAGTATTATCACTCTAACTCATATTATTAGCCTTATTATGCTTATATGATCGATAGGACGACAATTACTGTAGATATTACTCTTACTATTTTCAATCTAACTCATATTATTAGCCATATTATGCTTATATGATCGATAGAACGAGAATTACTATACTCACTACTCTTAGTATTATCAATCTAACTCATATTATTAGCCATATTATGCTTATATTAGCGATAGAACGACAATTACTATACTTATTACTGTTATTATTATCAATCTAACTCATATTATTAGCCATATTATGCTTATATGATCGATAGAATGAGAATTACTATACTCACTACTCTTAGTATTATCACTCTAACTCATATTATTAGCCTTATTATGCTTATATGATCGATAGAACGACAATTACTGTAGTTATTACTCTTATTATTATCAATCTAACTCATATTATTAGCCATATTATGCTTATATGATCGATAGAACGAGAATTACTATACTCACTACTCTTAGTATTATCAATCTAACTCATATTATTAGCCATATTATGCTTATATTATCGAGAGAACGACAATTACTATACTTATTACTGTTATTATTATCAATCTGACTCATATTATTACCCATATTATGCTTAAATGATCGATAGAACGACAATTACTATACTCACTACTCTTAGTATTATCAATCTAACTCATATTATTAGCCATATTATGCTTATGTTATCGATAGAACGACAATTACTATACTTACTACTCTTATTATTATCAATCTAACTCATATTATTAACCATATTATGCAGATATGATCGATAGATCGACAATTACTATACTTATTACTCTTATTATTATCAATCTAACTCATATTATTAGCCATATTATGCTTAAATGATCGATAGAACTACAATTACTATACTCATCACTCTTATTATTATCAATCTAACTCATATTATTAGCCATATTATGCTTATATGATCGATAGAATGAGAATTACTATACTCACTACTCTTAGTATTATCACTCTAACTCATATTATTAGCCTTATTATGCTTACATGATCGATAGAACGACAATTACTGTAGTTATTACTCTTATTATTATCAATCTAACTCATATTATTAGCCATATTATGCATATATGATCGATAGAACGAGAATTACTATACTCACTACTCTTAGTATTATCAATCTAACTCATATTATTAGCCATAATATGGTTATATTATCGATAGAACGACAATTACTATACTTATTACTGCTATTATTTTCAATCTAACTCATATTATTAGCCATATTATGCTTAAATGATCGATAGATCTACAATTACTATACTCACTACTCTTAGTATT
Source organism: Megachile rotundata (assembly GCF_050947335.1). Classification (NCBI taxonomy): domain Eukaryota; kingdom Metazoa; phylum Arthropoda; class Insecta; order Hymenoptera; family Megachilidae; genus Megachile; species Megachile rotundata. The sequence goes on from NW_027474452.1 coordinate 41,027, forward strand.
ATCAATCTAACTCATATTATTAGCCATATTATGCTTATATGATCGATAGAACGACAATTACTATACTTATTTCTCTTATTATTATCAAACTAACTCATATTATTAGCCATATTATGCTTATATGATCGATAGAACGAGAACTACTATACTCACTACTCTTAGTATTATCAATCTAACTCATATTATTAGCCATATTATGCTTATATTATCGATAGAACGACAATTACTATACTTATTACTGTTATTATTATCAATCTGTCTCATATTATTACCCATATTATGCTTATATTATCGATAGAACGACAATTACTATACTTATTACTGTTATTATTATCAATCCAACTCATATTATTAGCCATATTATGCTTATATGATCGATAAAATGAGAATTACTATACTCACTACTCTTAGTATTATCACTCTAACTCATATTATTAGCCTTATTATGCTTATATGATCGATAGAACGACAATTACTGTAGTTATTACTCTTATTATTATCAATCTAACTCATATTATTAGGCATATTATGCTTATATGATCGATAGAACGAGAATTACTATACTCAATACTCTTAGTATTATCAATCTAATTCATATTATTAGCCATATTATGCTTACATGATCGATAGAACGACAAATACTATACTTATTACTCTTATTATTATCAATCTACCTCGTATTATTAGCGATATTATGCTTATATGATCGATAGAATGAGAATTACTATACTCACTACTCTTAGTATTATCACTCTAACTCATATTATTAGCCTTATTATGCTTATATGATCGATAGAACGACAATTACTGTAGTTATTACTCTTATTATTATCAATCTAACTCATATTATTAGCCATATTATGCTTATATGATCGATGGAACGAGAATTACTATACTCACTACTCTTAGTATTATCAATCTAACTCATATTATTAGCCATATTATGCTTATATGATCGATAGAACGACAATTACTATACTTATTTCTCTTATTATTATCAATCTAACTCATATTATTAGCCATATTATGCTTATATGATCGATAGAACGAGAATTACTATACTCACTACTCTTAGCATTATCAATCTAACTCATATTATTAGCCATATTATGCTTAAATGATCGATAGATCTACAATTACTATACTCATTACTCTTAGTATTATCACTCTAACTCATATT